>NC_057814.1:342699340-342999340 GCF_018294505.1 Triticum aestivum
GGGGTCACCGAGGCGTCCACGAGGCAGGGGGGCGCGCCCTACCCCCTGGGCACGCCCCCCACCCTCGTGGGTGCCTTGGGACTCCCCTGGTCCATCTCCGGTGCTCCGTGGGCTTCTTTTGGTCCAAAAATAGGCTCCATGAAATTTTAGGTCAATTGGACTCCGTTTGGTTTTCCTTTTCTGCGATACTCAAAAACAAGGAAAAAACAGGAACTGGCACTGGGCTCTGGGTTAATAGGTTAGTCCCAAAAATCATATAAAACAACATATAAAAGCCCATTAAACATCCAAGAAAGATAATATAACAGCATGAATACTTCATAAATTATAGATACGTTCGAGATGTATCAAGCACCGTCGGCGTCGGGAGGTCGAGTTGAGGAGAAGGTGCGATGCGATGAGTGTACAACCTCTTTGGTGGTGCCGAGTAGGCCTCGGCTTCGTCCGAGGAGTCCGTGAGGATGTTGCGGTTCCGGTGGAGCAGGTTAAGGCAGCACTGTGGGGATGGAGCAGCCGCGATAGACAGGGCGATCATTGGAGCAGCTCCTTGGAGTTGGAGGATGAGGCGGCCGAACCGGCGGGACGACGAGATGGACGACGGATCCTTATCCATGGAGGTGGATGAGGGACGTCGAGCTGTTGCGGTGGACGATGTCGTCGGGGAAGAGGCTCCGGCTGGGCAGCGGGGAGGTGGCGGACGGTGGAGGGTGGGGTTTCGCGGCTGGAGCAAAGAGGTTATGGCGGCCTAGGATTTTAAATGGCGAAAAGGAGGCGATGGGAGGGGGAACCATGACTTAGGGAAGCATTTGTCCAAAATGTAGGGTGTGTTACAAAAGTACCCCCACCGATTTGAACTAGCGGCCCTTTCGGTTCAGGTTTAGAAGGGGGATTTCACGTGTCGGGATTTGGCAGCTGGAGGGAGTTTTCGCGCGCATTGTAATTTCGGGATAGCAAGGCGCGGGTTGTGAAGGCGCCAGTTTTGGGAGCACGATATCTGAATTTTGGGGATATAACAAGGCATGGGTTGAATTTTAGGGACAAGCCTAACGTGTAATATTGTACTTGTACGTACCAAATCAATTCGCACTTCCCTCAACGAAAAAAACGAAAAAATAAAACTATTCACACCACACAAAGAGGGTCTTGTCCCGTTTTACTATACAAATGCTATTCAAAGCTATGAATCCATGTTATGTCCAATTAAATTTTTTGCTGGCTATATAAGGCTACTCATAGTGGGGAGTATCATATACTAGTATCATGCATATGATACTAGTGTATGATACTACCTCCATAGTGCATAGTATCATAAAGTAGTACCATAGATGATCATATTTATTGCCATGCATGACACAAAGTAGCATAGCATTTAACATGATACGATATTTACCTATGTTACTCTAATCATGTCTCTCTTCTTTAATTATGTGCCACATAAGCATGTTTGCTAGTCCCAAGTGCATGTTACCGGTTATGTTACTCCCACTATGGCCAGCCTAATGCATGTAACCTACTCATACCAACATTTTAGTGCGTTCCAAATGTCTATACTACCGCTGCAATTCGAAATAAATTTTAATCCGTTTCTCTATTTCAGTAAGAATCTACAATCATGATTGTTGCCAACTTCAACCATCATTCGTGTATTACCTTAACAACACACCACATGATTACTATAGAGATAGATATGAACTATGTGTACTATATGAACTCGATTTCAATTTTTTGAATACACTTGATGTTGATTCCAAATAATAGTACATTTGATATACTAACTATATATTCATAATCTAATCCATGTTCCATACGTACATCGTGTTTATCACACAAAGTATAGTGCCCCGCCCCCTACATTATGACAAGTATTTAGCCCTGCGCTGCAAAAGCCACACATTAGCCCAAATTATAATCAATGTCTATATATTATATGTAGTACTAGCAAGATGCCCATGCGTTCCATGGAACATCAAGATGATCGAGGGGAGGCCTTATTTGCAAATGTGGAGAGGGGTGTGGGTATCTTTTTTCAAAATTGCCATAGTTACCTTCCTATCCGTCAGATATAAATCGGACGGCCTATATTGCAGGATGGCAGGCACACCATCATCAAAAATTCTGTTTTTTATAAGAGTAGAGATAAAATATATTATATGTAGTATAACATGTTCATAACCACACCATGTGTATCACCGTTATATATATTCACGCATGCGTCGGTTTAAAACACTATGATAAATTCTTCAAATATCCTAATTCACTTTTTATAATGAATTATGATCTCTATTCGTCTTTTACACCCACACAATCCTCTTATCTTTGTAGCTAGCGCTAACTTTCTCTCGTTCATGCACACGCCCGCATCCCTCTCACCCTCCCTAAGCATTCTCTAGCTCCATCGCGCAAATTCGTCTTTTCACTTTAAGTCGTTCACCCATGGTGTGTGTAGGCCCCCCAGCTCCTTCTTTATGGCACACATTGATAGAGGCAAAGGTGTCCCGTCTTTCGATGAGATGATGGATATCATCGATAGACGTTCGTAGTCGGATCGTCAAAGTCGACTTCCACCAAAGCGATATCCATCATCTCATCGAAAGACGGGACACCTTTGCCTCTATCAAGTTGTACCAGATTTCCAGGTTGCTCGGTGAGATTTTACAGTTTTTCGTAGTTTAGATCGAGTCTGTTCTTCATACCTACAGTCCACGAAAAAGCCACAAAAAAAATTAGGGTTAGTTCAGTATATTCGAACCAATCTGAGCCTTTGCATAATCTTTTTAGGGTTTTTGCTTTGTTGAATTTGCGGTTGCATCGTCGTGTCAAGTTGCTGGTCTTAGAGTCTAGTCTTTTAGAGTATTGAGTTCTGGTCATAAGTTGTCACGCCGCCGCCGCACCATCATCATCGCCTTGCCGTCTACCACTATTGCTTATCCGCCACCACTCTGAATCTGTATCCATATACCACCACCAATCCGTATCCATATACCACCACCGATCCGTATCCATATACCACCACCGCTACCATATACCACCACCGCTGCCATATCCTACCACCATATATCCACCACCAATCCGAGATCTTTTCATATTCGGTTTGTTTTAGAGATCCATCTATTTTCAGTTTCGTGTTTCCTTGCCTGAGTAGGTCTCGAAAAAAAGAGTCTGGAGACCCCCGGGCAGTTTTTAGGCCAAAATTTCGGCAACCAAAAATATTTTTTCCCTATCCTATTTTTAGGTCCCGGAGAGTGTTTTAAGACACTCGCCATCATAGTGATTTTTTGTCGCACTTTTTCGTCGTCGCTGCCCTGATTTTCGAAAAAAAATAGTCAAAAAATTTTGTGCCCATCCTGTCAGTTTGACCTGGGAAGAGTTTTGAGACACTCGCCATTATAGTGATTTTTCGCAAAAAAAAAGGAGCGCAAAAAAAAGAGAGCGAAAAAAAAAGAGCAAAAACAATTTCCAGAGTGTGCTTTTCCCTTGTTTACGTGCAGCGCCGTGATTTTGTTAGTGTTCTAGGCTCGCGTCTCTAGGACGGTCTACCCTAGGACCAGCACAGTACCGTCGTTCAGCGTTACTTCAACTTTGCATCTCTGAATTGATTATTGCTGACCCTTTTTGCTACCATATTATAAGCCTTCCCAGCTCCACATACATCTACATCGTGCGTTTGACTCTCCCTGGTAATCGCTCTATCCAAGCTTTGAGAGTTTTGACTACAACGGTTGCCGATCACCACCTGCTGCTGGGTAAGAACTGGTAAGAATTTGAGATTCGCTTGAAGGTTTTGTGACACACCACCATCACCACCACTTCCTAGTAGTCTGCAGGATCATATTCTTTTGTGTTTCTATTGCTGCTAACTATGGCAGGATCACAAGCCGATGAGACTGATTGGGAGAACATGACGAACAAGGAGTTGCATGATAAATTTCAGCAAATGATGAGTGGCCAGGTGGGAGATGTGCTAAACAGATTTGAAGAGGCTATGGAGAAGATAGATGCCGTGGAGAAGTCGTTCGAGACAAAGCTGGATAACAAGTTTACTGAATTACTCAAGCGTCTTCCCCAACCACCACCGGCTGCACATGTCGCACCTCTACAACAACAACAACCACATCTCCAACGCCGCCTTCCAAATCAAGTGGGACGAGCACAGCGCGTTCCAATTGAGACTGGTCAAAATTCGGGTGCCGCTGCACCTACTGTTGATGCTTCTTTGGCTCCTGCTACTGCGGCGGCTGAGGAGGATGACGATTATGCGGGCGATTATGAGGATGAGGTTGATCAAAATCAAAACTACGTGCAACCACCAGCACCACCACCAGCAGGTCGACCTCAGGTATATATTCGCAACGGTAGGCCGGCACCACCACCTCAGGTACGAGATCATGACCATCTCCCTAAACTGAAATTGAATATTCCACCATTTGAGGGTAGATATGTTCCTGATATATATCTTACTTGGGAGTTAGAAACTGAACAAAGATTTACATGTTTACAATATCCTGAGGAGAGACGTGTTCCTGCTGTTGTTTGTGCTTTCACTAGCTTTGCATGTGTTTGGTGGTCTGAACATTGTAGATTATATCCTGTTCCAGCTACTTGGGCTGCTTTGAAAACTGCTATGCGTACTCGTTGGGTTCCACCATATTATCAACGTGAATTACTTCAAAAATTGCAGCGCTTAAGACAAGGGAAAAATTCTGTAGAAGAATATTATCAGGAATTACAAACTGGCATGATTAGATGTGGTATTGTTGAGGAGAATGAAGCTATGCTTGCACGCTTTATGGGTGGATTAAATAAAGAGATTCAGACCATTCTAGAGTATAAGGATTATAATAATATCACTCGTTTATTCCATCTTGCTTGTAAAGCTGAACGTGAAGTGCAGGATCGACAGCCATTGGCGCGAACTAACTTTTCTGCAGGTCGACCTTCATCATGGACACCGCGTGCATCTTCTACTTCCACTGCACCAGCACCTCCATCAGGTTCCACCTCCAGCCGTGATACAAGAAAGCAGGCACAACCATCACTATCTGCCAAGAGCGCACCTGCCGGGCCTGCACAGAGCTCTTCTTCTTCCATGGCATCGACAGGGCACACAAGTGATATTATTTGTCGTCATTGTAAGGAAAGAGGGCATTATGCGAGAGAATGCAAATCTCAGCGTGCAATGATTGCTACTGAGGATGGTGGGTATGAGTCCGCTAGTGACTATGATGAGGAGACTTTGGCGCTTATTACACGTGAAGAACATGGTGGAGATGATTCTGAAAATGAGACACAATACATGGCTCCTGAAGACGCTGACAGGTATGAATGTTTAGTTGCTCAACGTGTTTTGAGTGTGCAGGTCACACAAGCAGAGCAAAATCAGAGGCATAATTTGTTCCATACAAAGGGAGTTGTGAAGGAACGTTCTGTTCGCGTCATCATAGATGGAGGGAGCTGTAACAACTTGGCTAGCATGGAGATGGTGGAGAAGCTCTCTCTCACCACAAGACCACATCCACATCCTTACTACATCCAATGGTTCAACAACAGCGGCAAGGTTAAGGTAACACGTACTGCTCATGTGCATTTTAGTATCTCTACATATGCTGATTATGTTGATTGTGATGTGGTACCAATGCAAGCATGTTCCTTATTACTTGGTAGACCATGCAATTTGATAAAAAAAATCTGTACACCATGGTAGAAACAATCAGTATACTCTTGTTCATAAGGATAAAAATATTACTTTGCTTCCTATGACTCCTGATTCCATTTTGAAAGATGACATTAATAGAGCTAATAAAGCAAAACAGGAGAAAAATAAGAGTGAAAATCAGATTGTGGCAAAAGAATTTGAGCAACAAATGAAACCTAATAATAAACCATCTAGTGTTGTTTCTGAAATTAAATTGAAAAGTGCATGTTTACTTGCCACAAAATCTGATATTGATGAGCTAGATTTCAACAAATCTGTTTGCTATGCCTACGTGTGCAAAGAGGCATTATTTTCATTCGAGGACGTGCCTTCCTCTTTGCCCCCTGCTGTCACTAACATTTTGCAGGAGTTCGCTGACGTCTTCCCACAAAACGTGCCACCGGGATTACCACCTATCCGAGGGATTGAGCATCAAATTGACTTCATTCCCGGTGCATCGCTACCCAACGGTGCACCATACCGTACCAATCCAGAGGAGACGAAGGAATTATGCGTCAAGTACAGGAGCTGCTCGACAAAGGTTATATACGCGAATCTCTTAGTCCTTGTGCTGTTCCTATTATACTAGTGCCTAAAAAGGATGGTACGTCGCGTATGTGTGTTGATTGTAGAGGCATTAATAATATTACTATTCGTTATCGTCATCCTATTCCTAGGCTAGATGATATGCTTGATGAATTGAGTGGCTCTACAATATTCTCCAAAGTTGATTTGCGTAGTGGATACCATCAAATTCGTATGAAATTGGGAGATGAATGGAAAACTGCATTTATAACTAAGTTTGGTTTATATGAGTGGTTAGTCATGCCTTTTGGGTTAAGTAATGCACCTAGTACTTTCATGAGACTAATTAACGAAGTTTTACGTGCTTTCATTGGACGATTTGTGGTAGTCTATTTTAATGATATACTGATTTATAGCAAATCTTTGGAAGAACATTTGGAACATTTACGTGCTGTTTTTATTGCTCTACGTGATGCACGTTTGTTTGGTAACCTTGGGAAGTGCACCTTTTGCACCGACCGAGTATCTTTTCTTGGCTATGTTGTTACTCCACAGGGAATTGAAGTTGATAAAGCCAAGATTGAAGCTATTGAGAGTTGGCCGCAGCCCAAAACGGTCACACAAGTGCGGAGTTTTCTTGGACTCGCTGGTTTCTATAGGCGTTTTGTGAGAGATTTTAGCACCATTGCTGCACCTCTCAACGAGCTTACAAAGAAGGATGTGCCTTTTGTTTGGGGTACCGCACAGGAAGAAGCCTTCACGGTATTGAAAGATAAGTTGACGCATGCTCCTTTACTCCAACTTCCTGATTTTAATAAGACTTTTGAGCTTGAATGTGATGCTAGTGGAATTGGATTAGGAGGTGTGCTATTACAAGATGGCAAACCTGTTGCATACTTTTCTGAAAAATTGAGTGGGCCTAGTCTGAATTATTCTACTTATGATAAAGAACTATATGCTCTTGTTCGGACTTTAGAAACATGGCAACATTATTTATGGCCCAAAGAATTTGTTATACATTCTGATCATGAATCTTTGAAACATATTAAAAGTCAAGCTAAACTGAATCGTAGACATGCTAAATGGGTTGAATTCATTGAAACTTTCCCTTATGTCATTAAACACAAGAAGGGTAAAGAAAATGTTATTGCTGATGCATTGTCTCGTCGCTATACTATGCTTTCACAACTTGACTTCAAAATATTTGGTTTGGAGACCATCAAAGATCAATATGTGGATGATGCTGATTTTAAAGATGTATTGCAGAATTGTAAAGAAGGAAGAACCTGGAACAAGTTTGTCGTTAATGATGGATTTGTGTTCCGTGCTAACAAGCTATGCATTCCAGCTAGCTCTCTTCGTCTTTTGTTGTTGCAGGAGGCGCATGGAGGAGGATTAATGGGACACTTTGGCGTGAAGAAGACGGAGGACGTACTTGCTACACATTTCTTTTGGCCAAAGATGAGACGGGATGTTGAGCGTTTTGTTGCTCGCTGCACTACATGTCAAAAAGCTAAGTCACGACTCAATCCTCATGGTTTATATATGCCTTTGCCTGTACCTAGTGTTCCTTGGGAGGATATATCTATGGACTTTGTTTTAGGTTTACCTCGAACAAAGAAGGGGAGGGATAGCATATTTGTTGTCGTGGATAGATTCTCAAAAATGGCACACTTTATACCATGTCATAAAAGCGATGATGCTGTTAATGTTGCTGATTTGTTCTTTCGTGAAATTATTCGCTTGCATGGTGTGCCAAATACTATTGTTTCAGATCATGATACTAAATTTCTTAGCCACTTTTGGAGATGTTTATGGGCTAAGTTGGGGACTAAACTGCTTTTTAGTACTACTTGTCACCCCCAAACTGATGGACAAACTGAAGTAGTCAATAGAACATTGTCTACTATGCTTAGGGCTGTTTTGAAGAATAATAAGAAAATGTGGGAAGAATGCTTGCCTCATATTGAGTTTGCTTATAATCGTTCATTGCATTCTACTACTAAGATGTGCCCTTTTGAAATTGTGTATGGTTTCCTACCTCGTGCACCTATTAATTTGTTGCCTCTTCCATCTTCGGAGAAGGTTAATTTTGATGCTAAACAACGTGCTGAATTGATCTTAAAAATGCATGAGTTAACTAAGGAAAACATTGAGCGTATGAATGCTAAATATAAACTTGCTGGAGATAAGGGTAGAAAACATGTTGTGTTTGCACCTGGAGATCTTGTTTGGTTACATTTGCGTAAGGATAGATTCCCTGATTTGCACAAATCAGAGCTAATGCCACGTGCTGATGGTCCTTTTAAGGTGTTAGAGAAAATAAATGATAATGCATATAAACTTGAGCTGCCTGCAGATTTTGGGGTTAGTCCCACTTTTAACATTGCAGATTTGAAGCCTTATTTGGGTGAGGGAGATGAGCTTCCGTCGAGAACGACTTCAATTCAAGAAGGGGAGGATGATGAGGACATCAATACCATTGTTACACCCACAGCCCCTGCTGCTATACATACAGGACCAATTACTAGAGCTCGCGCACGCCAATTAAATTACCAGGTACTTTCGTTTCTTGGTAATGATTCTAATGTTCATGAGAATATGATGCTGCCTAAATTGGATACATTTGTTTTGCTTACAAATGAAGGGCCTAGCTTTGAGAAGGATGAACATTGGAGCAAGAACAAGCATGGAGATTATGGCATGCACATGGGGGACAAGAAACGGAGTTACAAGTGATGATTTCAGGACGTTGAAACCACCATAATGCGTGCATGAAGCCTTGGACGAAATATACAAGATGATACTTCATAACTTTCGTCCAGAGCTATTCTAGGTGCTGCGTCACCTTATTATTGGGCCAGGCCCATGTAATTTCTAAATACTTGAGTATAGGCTATTTTTAGAGTCCGTATGTGTGGGGAAACAAGAGATAGGGTTGGTTTCGGACCCCTTCCCCAAGGGCCACGAAATTCCCCCCTCTTCCTCCATATATACAGCCCTTAGGGCGTCGTTTAGACTTTGGGTTTTGTTTAGATTAAAAGTTCGCCATAGCTGCAACTTTGCATACTTCGTTTGTGTTCAACGACCAGACAAAGGCGTCACAGAACCCCACCTTGATCAATAAAGCTTTCATCTTATATTCGCTATATCCAGATTGCAATCTCAGTTTCTTGCTTGTTCTTCGTTTGCTCGCAGGAAACAGACCCTCATGGTCAGGTTGATCGTGCTCCGGCGTGGTCAATAACCTCTCGGAGCTGGTTTAGCGATTGCTAAGGCACGACGTCATCGCACGTTTGTAGTCGGATCGTCAAAGTCGACTTCCACCAAAGCGATATCCATCATCTCATCGAAAGACGGGACACCTTTGCCTCTATCAACGGGGGTCTGTTTCCTGCGAGGAAACGAAGAACAAGCAAGAAACTGAGATTGCAATTTGGATATTGCGAATATAAGATGAAAGCTTTATTGATCAAGGTGGGGTTCTGTGACGCCTTTGTCTGGTCGTTGAACACAAACGAAGTACGCGAAGTTGCAGCTATGGCGAACTTTTAATCTAAACAAAACCAAATTCTAAACGATGCCCTAAGGGCTGTATATATGGAGGAAGAGGGGGGAATTTCGTGGCCCTTGGGGAAGGGGTCCGAAACCAACCCTATCTCTTGTTTCCCCACACATACTGACTCTAAAAACAGCCTATACTCAAGTATTTCGAAATTACATGGGCCTGGCCCAATAATAAGGTGACGCAGCACCTAGAATAGCCTCTGGACGAAAGTTATGAAGTAGCATCTTGTATATTTCGTCCAAGGCTTCATGCACGCATTATGGTGGCTTCAACGTCGTGAAATCATCACTTGTAACTCCGTTCTTGTTCCCCATGCGCATGCCATCATCTCCATGCTTGTTCTTGCTCGAATGTTCATCCTTCTCAAAGCTAGGCCCTTCATTTGTAAGCAAAACAAATGTATCCAATTTAGGCAGCATCATATTCTCATGAACATTAGAATCATTACCAAGAAACGAAAGTACCTGGTAATTTAATTGGCGTGCAAGAGCTCTAGTAATTGGTCGAGTATGTATAGCAGCAGGGGCTGTGGGTGTAACAATGGTATTGATGTCCTCATCACACATCGATCGATATGCCTCTCTAGCCAGGTGTGCCTACCACAAACACAAGCTTTCCCTCTTCTCTTCTCACCATCCATGCCTCACTCCTGTCGGTGTCAAAACCGGCGGATCTCGGGTAGGGGGTCCCGAACTGTGCGTCTAAGGCGGATGGTAACAGGAGACAGGGGACACGATGTTTACCCAGGTTCGGGCCCTCTCGATGGAGGTAATACCCTACTTCCTGCTTGATTGATCTTGATGATATGAGTATTACAAGAGTTGATCTAGCACGAGATCGTAGAGGCTAAAACTCTAGAAGCTAGCCTATGGTATGATTGTTGTTGTCCTACGGACTAAACCCTCCGGTTTATATAGACACCGGAGGGGGCTAGGGTTACACAGAGTCGGTTACAAGGGAGGAGATCTACATATCCGTATTGCCAAGCTTGCCTTCCACACCATGGAGAGTCCCATCCGGACACGGGACGAAGTCTTCAATCTTGTATCTTCATAGTCCAACAGTCCGGCTAAAGTATATAGTCCGGCCGTCCGAGGACCCCCTAATCCAGGACTCCCTCAGTAGCCCCTGAACCAGGCTTCAATGACGATGAGTTCGGCGCACAGATTGTCTTCGGCATTGCAAGGCGGGTTCTTCCTCCAATTTCTGAGTACCTGTTGAGTAGTGTCCGGCTTCCCATAAATGTTGCACTCCTTGGCTTCCGTGCCCAATAATGGCTATCTTCCACGCGTCGAGCGAATGCGAGAAGCCAGGGCGTTTTTACATTTGCCACCCTAGCCATGTGAGTGAACCGTCTATTAAAGAGACGGGGATTCTTAGATCCAGATCACACCATCTTCCCACAGCGAGTATCCATCGGAGCGCGCCTGGCAAAATCCATTCCAACATGGCTGTCCATCGCAGCTCCTCCTCTCGCTCCCGTAGCCCTAAGCCTGGCGATTGGAAGAGGTGTTCCGTCCCTCACAGCCAATTAGTAGAGTTACAGACCCAGGGGTTTCTCCCTCCAGCGTAATGGTTCCCGTTCGAGCCGGGCTCGCCACCTATAATGGCGGGGAGCAAGCAGAGAGCTCCCCCAATCCATCCAAGGGGGAGCGGGTATGCCTTGTCCCTTATTTACTAAGGAGACTTGGATTCCCAATTCATCCGTTCTTCCGCGGGCTCCTGGAGTTCTACGACCTCCAATTGCATAACTTTACCCCCGCTTCCATCCTACACATCGCTGGCTACGTCGCCCTTTGCGAGCTGTTTCTGGGCTACGAAGCTCATTTTGAGCTATGGCGGAGGCTATTCTGCCTCGTGCCCCGTACACAGAAGGAATATCAAGTGGGCGGAGCCGAAATATGGCGCATTGCCGGTACCGGATACCTGTCCGGTACACCGAAGAAGACGTCCGAAGATTGGCCTTGGGAGTGGTTTTATATGGAGGACGTCCCCCTTCCAGATCCTATTTGGATGGGCCTTCCTGGCTTCGACAATGCCCCTTTGAAGAAACGCCGCAGCTGGCGCCCTCGGAGCCCCCAGGAGGAAGATAACGGGGAAGTCCTTTACCTGATGGGCCGGATAGATATGCTGGCTAAATCAGGATTGACAATAACCGAGGTTATGTCCATATGTATAATGTGGGGGGTGCAGCCACTTCAATACCGGGGACATCCCATGTGGCACTTCAATGGAGAAGACGATGCTACCCGCTGCGGTCGTAAGGGGCCGGACTCCGCCGCTGCTCTAGCAAAGATACTGTCTGATTTATATAAGGGGGAGAAAGAGGAGTTCATCCGCATTAAGCCACGAGATGGATTTTCCATGTACAACCCTCCAAGCTGGGTGAGCTGTCACTTCTTACTCCAGACCTTCCCGCATTCTTTGTCATGGATATTTACCTTGCCCTTTCATAGCAAGAGCTGCGAAAAGCTGTGAGGGAGGTCCATAGCCCGCCTCCACAACCAGAGGACCCTGACAGGGCCCTCGACCCCGGACTCGAAGAAGATTCGGACACATTTGTGGAGCTCATCGACAGAACGTTCTATCAGTTGAGCTGTGACGGTACCTTGGTGGCTATCATAGCCGATTATCCTGGACTGCTCCCCGCATCGCATGTAAGTAAAACCGGAGCCCTAACTTCCAAGAAGGATCCCTTTTTCTACACTTCACCTACCGCACACATATGGTGTTTTACAGGGAAGGCCCTCGGGACGCCATGCCGAACCCGCAGTGACTCGCCAACAAGGGGCACCGAAGCCGGGTAGGCTTAAAAGGAAGGCGGTCAGGACTGAGACGCCGTCGTAGAGGTACGAAAGAGAACCCCGCTCCATGGTGGTCGTCTTTTAAAAAATAATAATAACGCCCATGTTTCCTGGTAGGAAAAACGCTCGCCGGACTATATCCGGAGAGGTTGCCGGTCACGCCTCCACCAGTCGAGCTCTAGAGCCGGACATAGAGGCGGACGCTAACATGGGGTCAACACCGGATGCTCCTCCTAAAGAGGATGAGGATAGGCTATCTGCTACAAATTCCAAAGTGGAGAGCGCCATGAATCACCGGCGTTGCCGGGCCGTACTCCGTGACGCTTGTTTCTCCCAAGAGGCGTTCGATGCCTTTAACTCAGGAGACGCGTACATCCCAGCTGCTCAAAATGGTCTTGCCAAAGCCACGGACCAGTATGTAAAGGATATACGGGTAAGAAACTCTGATAATTATATACATCAGTAGCCCCTGAGACTTGAAACAGTTGACACAACTGATTTAAGGATCATTATTTGTGCAGGTTCTTACAGAGAAGAATACCCAATTGTCTCAAGAGATGGAAGAGTGCAAAGCCCAGCTACGGGCTGCAGTTGCCGTGCTGAAGGAGTCCGAGAAAGCCCCCTCTGGTAACACTTGTCTCCATTGCAAAGAATGACAGGTACCAGATAGTATGCGGCATGCATGCAAATCTAACAATAGATTCTGCAAATGACTCTGGAGTGAATCCGGAGGTCGTGATAGGGAATGAGCCGCATGCCCAACGACAGCTAAAGGCTGGTGAGCGCGTGCTTAAAAAGGTTAGGCAGGAGAAAAACAATCTCCAAGATGCCAATATCCAGTTGGGCGTGGAACTGAAAGATGTCCGGGCCCAGCTTGCTGACTCCGTAAAGGAGAATAAGAGGCTACAACACGACATTTTTAGTAAGTGCTTGAACGAACTTTTTATAGAGTTCGGCGAAGAAACCGGCTAACAGAGTTATATCTGTAGGTATGCTGACGGGTCGTCCCGTAGAGGAAATGCCCGGGTCTGCAGGTGATCCTCTGCCAGAGTTCTCACAACTGCACGAACAAGTTCGGCAGGTGATGCAGGGCATTGCCCAAGCCTTGTGGCCATCCGCCTCCCTGCCAGGAGGCATGGGGGAGCTCGTAGAGAAGCTCAAGGCAGCGCGGCGGCGCTTCCGATTATGGAAGATATCAGCCTGCCGACAAGGTGCAAGGGAAGCCTGGGCCATGGTGAAGACGCGATATACCAAGGCTGACCCAAACCACATGGCTGAGGTCAGACCTGTGGGGCCCGATGGGAAAGAGATCCCCGTTAGTTTGGCGTATGACCAAGTAGAATTAGCCGCAAAGTATTCCCAACAGGATTGTAGGCTAGACAGCCTGTTGGATGGTATAGAAGAAGAATTTAGTCAGTCTAAGTGACTGTGTACTTCAAGTGACATGTATTGTCCCTAGCCGGATTGTAAATCATTTGTCATGGCGGACCTTTTCGCTTCAACCTCTGGACCCGACAGTCCGGAGTGTATCCGAATACCCGCTCAGTTATGTAAAAACTGGGGTATGCGTGGAAACCAGGCGTAGGGGTCATAAGAGCTTGAACAGACAAGTACCCAACTAGCTATGCTATATTAGATGGATAGTAAGAAACATCTTCCAGGGAGAATAGTTCCGTTAAGGGTTCCTTTCCCTGGGTACGCATGGCCTAATGTGCATGTCTGAACTGCGAAAGAAATGCAGGCTATAAACATCTGGGGGCATATATTAAAATAAATAAAAGTCATCTTTTGTTCACCGACCGAGTATTCCCTTAAGAATGCTAGCTTTCGGCTTCACCCAGTCTGAGAGGCACATCCGGCTGACCCGGCAGTAACAATCGCAGAGGTGCTCCCTTATGCCCTAGCCGATTTAACGGGAACGTAGGGCATAAAAACAAGAGCCAGGCAACCCAGCTTGGCCAAAACTTAAGTCATATCGATGCATATAATGGCGAACAAAGGTACATGTGGAAGAATAACACATGTGTGGGGCATAGAGCCCGGAGAATAGTTATATTAAGCTTCTGTATAAGAAGCCCCCAGGTAGAATGCGCGCGGTTAGCGCGTCAAGATTGTGTAGTCAAGACACAATTTAGCCTTTTAAGGCCTTGAAGAAAAAGGAAAAAAAGAAAGAGATAAAAGACAGATAACGGATATGTAAAAAATTGACGGCGGTGTCAGGACCCCGATTCCAAGTCACATCGATCTAGCCGGTAACACCTCATATCACTTTCCGGCCTCACGCACGGTATTCCCACGGGTGTCGCCTTACCATGGCCCGGGGCCGTTTGCGCCTTTTGGCTCATGTATATGATGGTGTCGCTAGCATCCATATGACAGAGAACCCGGGCCGGCATGACTAGTCGTGAACCCAAAGTGGCACTAACTTACGGGGACAGGCATACGTGAGTCAACATCGAGCATGTCGGTCAGCAGCGTGCGAATCCGGGCTGTAGCACTGGGCTAACAGGACTCCGGTGAACTGGGCTGTAGCAGGCTAGGCAGGACTCCGGATGTCACCGC
Source organism: Triticum aestivum (assembly GCF_018294505.1). NCBI lineage: Eukaryota > Viridiplantae > Streptophyta > Magnoliopsida > Poales > Poaceae > Triticum > Triticum aestivum. The sequence continues at coordinate 342,714,492 of NC_057814.1, forward strand.
GTGACATTTCCCCGAAGGGACAGGCACAGGAACGAAGTGAATCACATGCCGGCTAGTCAAGTGTTCCGGAGCAGTAGTGCTGGGCTAGCAGGACTCCGGTGAACCGGGCTGGAGCGGACTACTATGGCTCATGGAAGCACAAGACTACATTTCCCCATAAGAGAGGCTACCAAGGATAAACAACTAGGTTGTCGGATCCCACACATACCAAGCATTTCAATCATATACACAATATGCTCGATATGTGTAAATACAACATGGCATCACAACAAAACTCTACGACTCAAGTATTTATTCATTAGGCTCCGAGGAGCGAGATATTACAAACATGGGTCTCATGACCCAACATTCAGAGCATACAAGTCAAAGCACATGCGGAAGCTTAACATTTCTGAGTACAGACATCTACAAATGAAAAAGGCTGAGAAGCCTGACTATCTACCAGATCCTGCCGAGGGCACAAGATCGTAGCAGAGGTATCAAGCTAAACGTCAAAGCCCACACGGAACTACTAGCGAGACTGACGTCTCTCTGCAAAACATAAAATAGGAAAAGGTGAGTACAAATGTACCCAGCAAGACTTACATCAGAACTAGCTACATATGCATCAGTATCAACAAAGAGGGTGGTGGAGCTTAACTACAGCAAGCCAGCTTTGACTCGGTGGCTATCCTGAACTATGTCTGCAAGTAACTCTTTTGAGGTGGCGCACACGAGTCCACATATTCACCAACCAATACACCACTATGGTCCGCTCCCGTCTCCCTACGAGAACGCCATCCATAGCACTCACGCTTATCTTGCGAGTTTTAGAGTATCCACTTTAAGTTATCTATGAACTGTACAGGCAACCCAGAAGTCCTTTACCGCAGACACGGCTATTCGAATAGATCATTTATAACCCTGCAGGGGTGTACTTCTTCACACATGTTTCCACCACTTAGCGTCTGCACACGACATGTGCTCGGCAGACTTCAAGCGAAAGCCGACGTGGGTGTAGACCACGACCTACCTAAACACTCAAGTCTCTAGTCCAGGTTTATCGCCTATCCAGGTTCCATCCGCAGGGAGTCCGGCCGAGGTTTCCACATACGGCCCCGAACGATGTGTACAGGGTTCCGCGACACCAAACGGGCGCCCGGCATACCCGGCCACGTGCCTACCGCATCACAGCCCACCCCTCGGGTCAGCGCTGCGCACGGCCTCCAGCATACTACAAACACCAAAAACTACTTGCAACTCCTGGACAGAGGACTGGGGTGGTTAAGAAGTCGAGCGGGGTCATATTTCAGGGCCTAATGCATGGTAGTAGCTGTTTCATGGATCACAAACACAGAACTCAGTTCCTGAGGACGGTTTCAATGAGACAACCCACCATGTACTCCTACATGGCCTCTCACCACTACCTTTACCAAATCATGTTCACACACTTAGCTCACACACAGTAGGACATGTTCATCACCATTCCAATTCATTCCCGATGAATCAGACCTGACTCAACTCTAAACAGTAGCAGGCATGACAAACAAGCATGGATGAGTAGGCACATCAGGGCTCAAACAACTCCTACTCATGCTAGTGGGTTTCATCTATTTACTGTGGCAATGACATGTCATGCAGAGGAAAAGGGGTTCAACTACCGCAGCAAGTAACATATGAATCGCTGTTGTCCTAATGTAGTAAAGAGAGCAGGAGCGAGAGAGTGGGATTGTATTGGAATGAACAAGGGGGTTTTGCTTGCCTGGCACTTCTGAAGATAATATAGCTCTTCATCGGTGTCATCGAACTCATCGTCGGAACCACGTCTACTGAGAGGGGACAAAACGGGCAACAGAGAGGAAACACCATCAATGCAATGCAACAATATGATGCATGAATGTGACATGGCAATATGCTGTGATTTGAGCTAATGCGGCTAGCAACGATTTAAATGGAGTTGGTTCGAACACTAGATTCAAATTTGAACTCCACATGAGGCATTCCAAATACCATTAATTCAAATTGTCATATACAGTGGATGTAAGTTGTTCAAACATGCATGAGAATGCCATAAACAGATTCTTCATATTTTTCTGATCATTTTTCATATATAATTTATTTCATTCTGAGCTACGGTTGATTTTATATGATTTTTAGAAGTTTTGGGTATTTTCTGAAAATAATAAATCATTTCTGATTTATTTCAAAATTCCAAAAAATAATTATTGCGTCAGCCTGATGTCATGATGAAGTCAGCAAGTCAACAGGGCCCGGTCCTGGTCAAACCTGACGTGTGGGGTCCAAATGCCAGTGACTAACTAACTAACCTAAGTTAATTAGTGTTAAACTAATACTAACTAAAAGTGTTAGTGGGGGGTGGGTGGCCCACGCGTGGTCAAACTAGGTCAAACCCACCGGCGTTTTGCCGCCGGCGAGGCCAGGCGCGGAGGCAAGCTTCGGATTTGGTCCTCCGGTGACCAAATCGGCAGCGGAGAAGCGCTACGTGCAGCTGGAGAGGCGCCGCATCCGGTGGTGCAAGTGGCTGGACGCGGGGAGGCCGGAAACGAACCCGACGAGCAGCTAGGCGGCGGCCGGAGCTACGGTCTTCACACGGGCGGCGCTATGTTGCACGGGAGGGGGATGTGTTGGTGGCTATGGTCTCGTGAGGCCATTATGAGCACGGTGGTGCACTCAGGTGGATGCTCCAGTGGCTATGGCCACGGCGGCGACACGGCGGCGGCGAGCTTCGGCCGAGGTGGAAAACACGGCTAGAGGATGACCGCGTCGATGGGGAGAGGGGCGAGGGGCGTAGGAGCTCACAACGGTTCCGCAGGGTTGGTCAGTGGGCTCGGGGAGGGGCCGGAGCAAGCGGGGCGGCGATGGAGATCTCCGGCGTCGGGAGGTTGAAGAAGACGGTGTGGAGGCGTTCGGGGGCGTCCGGCGTTGCATAGCTCGACGAGGAGGAAGAGGGGTACTAGGCGGAGCTCTTGGGCAGCTTAGGGCATTGCCGGGATGGCGGTGTCCGCGGTGGTGGCGAGCGGCGGCGACGGAGGCGTTCGGGCGGGGTGCGGGCAGCAAGGAAGAGACGAGGGGGAAAGTGAACGAGGGCCAGGGAGGTGTGTGGCGATTCCAGAGACGTCCAGGGCGTCGGGGGTGCACGCAGGCAGGCAGGAGGTGGCTCGGGCGCGTGCCCGCGTGCATCGGCCACGCGCGCGTCCTCCTGGCGGGAGGTGGACGATGACTGGCAGCTGGGCTGCACAGCGCTGGGCCGGCCTGTGGGCTGCGGTAAGTGCCAGGTGGGTTTTTCCTCTCTCTCTCTCTCTGCCTTTTTTCTATTTTGTTCTGTTTTCTATTTTTCTGCTGCTGTTTTGGCTTTAGTAAAAATACTAAAGCATTTTTTAAAATGCTGCAATAATTTGTGGACACTCTATGGATTATTCGAGTGGCCCACATTTAAATTCTGCATTATTTCAGCATTTAAATTATTTATAGTGTTTGAATGCCCAAATTCAAATACGATATGATTTAATTCAAAAATCCAGGAATGACCTTGAAACATGTGCACCATTTTTGTCAGAGGTTTTAACCTTTTCTAAAAATGATGAACATTTTTAAAGGCATTTTGGGTTTATTGAAAAGACTTATGGTTGACCCTATTTGATTTAATTTTTGGTGCTAGGGTTTGTCATCCCCATTTCAACTTTCTAAGTAATTTAAACATGATGACATGAATGCCTTAATGCAACTAATGACAAGCAAATTCTAGGGCTGTGACAGGAGGTAAGGAGACGAACATAGAGTCCGGCACTAGGCGTAGAACCTTCGGAGTCTGGCTCCGTTCCATGGGTTTGGCTCGAGTCGATTGTCTGATGCATCCCGCAGACGGTACGCTCCACCGGTCAGAACTTGATCAATAATGAAGGGACCTTCCCATTTGGGCTTGAGCTTGTTCTTTTTCTTCTCCGGTAGGCGTAGAACGAGTTCGCCAACGTTATAGGTTCTGGCCCGCATTTCTCTGCTTTGATACCTTCAAGCCTGTTGCTGATAGAATGCGGAACGGGCTTTTGCCACGTCACGCTCCTCCTCCAGGGCGTCCAAACTGTCCTGCCGATCAAGCTCGGCCTCTTTTTCTTCATACATGCGCACTCGAGGTGAGTCATGAATTATGTCGCAGGGCAGTACCGCCTCTGCGCCGTACACCATAAAAACGATGTATATCCGGTAGTGCGATTCGGCGTCGTCCGCAGCCCCCATAGGACGGAGTCGAGCTCCTCTACCTAGTGCGTGTTTGATTCCTTTAAGGACCGCACTAATCTGGGTTTAATGCCGCTCATGATAAGACCGATTGCTCGCTCGACTTGACCGTTAGTTTGCGGGTGATAGACAGAAGCATAATCGAGCTTGATGCCCATGTTGCTGCACAAAAGTTTTACCTCGTCGGCTGTAAAGTTTGAGCCGTTATCGGTGATGATGCTGTGGGGGACGCCATAACGGTGTACAACCCCGGATATGAAGTCTACCACTGGTCCGGATTCGGCCGTTTTAACTGGTTTGGCTTCTATCCATTTGGTGAATTTATCCACCATGACCAATAGGTATTTTTTCTTATGGGTTCCCCCTTTGAGGGGTCCGACCATATCAAGCCCCCAGACCGCAAAGGGCCAAGTAATGGGGATTGTTTGGAGAGCGGTAGGCGGCATATGGCTTTGGTTTGCAAAAAGCTGGCAACCGACGCAACGTTGAACAAGGTCTTGTGCGTCTGCTCGGGCTGTCGGCCAATAGAAACCTGTACGGAAGGCCTTGCTTACAAGGGCCCGGGCTGCGGCGTGGTGGCCGCCGAGTCCAGCATGGATTTCTGCCAAAAGCTTCCGCCCTTCCTCTTTGGAGATGCACCTTTGAAGGACTCCGGTAGTGCTTTTCTTATAAAGTTCTCCCTTGTAGGCTTTAGACCGCCGCACTATGCAGCCTCATTGTGGTCCTCGGGCAGTTCCTGCCTAGTTAGGTAGGCCAGGAATGGTTCTGTCCACGGGGCGATGACAACCATTATCACGTGGGCTGAAGGTGTTATTTCGGTGGTAGAGCCTCCGATTGTGTCAGAGTGTTCGGTATCTGGTGTTGTGGCCGGGTCCGGACTATTGTTACCGGTCTCCCCTTCCCATACCACGGATGGCTTAAAAAACCTTTCCAAGAAGATGTTAGGTGGGACAGGGTCGCGCTTAGCGCCGATACAGGCGAGGATATCCGCCGCCTGATTGTTTTCCCGAGCCACATGGTGGAATTCAAGCCCCTCGAACTGAGCTGACATTTTGAGGACGGCGTTGCGATAAGCCGCCATTTTCGGATCCTTGGCGTCGAAGTCTCCATTTATTTGAGATATTGCGAGGTTCGAGTCCCCATGCACCTCCAGGCGTTGAATGCCCATGGAGACTGCCATCCGGAGACCATGTAACAGGGCCTCATATTCGGCTGCGTTCTTGGAGTCTGTGTATAGTATTTGGAGTACGTATTGGACTGTATCTCCGGTGGGGGACGTCAGGACGACGCCAGCCCCCAGACCAGCCAGCATTTTAGAGCCGTCGAAGTGCATAATCCAATTGGAGTACGCGCCGTACTCTTTAGGGAGTTCGGCTTCTGTCCATTCGGCGACGAAATCAGCCAGTACTTGAGACTTAATGGCTCGTCGTGGTTTGTATATTATGTCGAACGGGAGGAGCTCAATAGCCCATTTAGCAATCCGGCCCGTGGCCTCGCGGTTGTTTATTATGTCGTTGAGTGGCACTTCAGAGGCCACCGTAATTGAACACTCTTGAAAGTGGTGTCGTAGTTTTCGGGATGCCATGAAGACCGCATATGCTATCTTTTGATAATGTGGGTACCATGATTTGCATGGAGTGAGGACGGTGGATACATAGTATACCGACTTTTGAAGCGGGAATTTATGTCCGTCCATCTCTCGTTCGACGACGAGCACTGCGCTTACAACTTGGTGTGTTGCCGCTATATATAGCAGCATTGGTTCGCCGACGTTAGGTGCGGCCAGGATTGGGTTTGTGGCCAAAACGGCTTTTATTTATTCTAATCCGGCCGTGGCCGCATCCGTCCACTCAAAGTGTTTGATGCGTCACAGGAGGCGATAAAGAGGTAGTGTCTTTTCTCCTAATCGGGAGATAAAGCGGCTTAAAGCAGCCACGCATCCAGTTAGTTTCTGGATTTGCTTGAGGTCTGTTGGGATAGCCAACTGTGACAGAGCTCGGATTTTAGCCGGGTTTGCTTCGATTCCTCTATTAGAGACGATGAAACCTAAGAGCTTTCCGGCGGGCACGCCGAAGACGCATTTTTTCGGATTGAGCTTGATGTCGTATGTTCTAAGATTATCGAACATGAGCCTCAAGTCGTCTATTAGGGATTCGACGTGTCTGGTTTTAATGACCACATCGTCTACGTATGCCTCCATTGTTTTGCCAATCTGTGTCTCCAAGCATGTCTGAATCATGCGTGGATAGGTTGCACCGGCATTTTTGAGCCCGAAAGGCATGGTGTTAAAACAGAAGGGGCCGTATGGAGTGATAAATGCCATCTTAATTTGGTGGTATCCGGAGTATGCGTCGAGGAAGCACAATGAGTCGTGTCCTGCGGTAGCGTCGATAACTTGATCGATGCGAGGGAGGGGGAAGGGATCCTTTGGGCAAGCCTTATTAAGGTCCTTGAAGTCGACGCATAGGCGCCAGGATTTGTCCTTCTTTGGTACCATCACCAGGTTTGCTAGCTAGTCTGGATGTTTTATTTCTCGAATGAATCCGGCTTCCAGTAACTTGGCCAGCTCTTCTCCCATGCCTTGTCGCTTAGGCTCAGAGAAGCGCCGAAGAGTTTGCTTGACCGGCTTGAATCCCTTTAGGATGTTAAGGCTATGCTCGGCCAGCCTGCGTGGGATTCCTGGCATGTCTGAAGGATGCCAGGCGAAGATGTCCCAATTCTCGCGCAAGAACTCCCGTAGTGCGGCGTCTACTGTGGGGTTTAACTGTGCCCCGATGGATGCTTTTTTTGTAGGGTCCGTTGGATGGACTTGGAATTTGACTATTTCATCCGCTGGTTTAAAAGAGGTGGACTTGGATCTTTTATCGAGTATCACGTCGTCCCTGTCCACTGTGGAGCGTAGCGCGGTTAATTCCTCGGCTGCGAGGGCTTCGGATAACGCCTCGAGGGCCAGTGTGGCTGTTTTTTTTTCGGCGCGGAGTGCTATGTCCAGATCACTAGCTAGAGTGATGATTCCATTGGGTCCGGGCATTTTGAGCTTGATGTACCCGTAATGGGGTATAGCTTGGAAGATCATGAATGCCTCCCGCCCTAGAAGGGCGTGGTATCCGCTATTGAACGGGGCTACTTGGAATGTGATTTCTTCAGACCTATAATTCTCCGGCGTGCCGAATACCACATCTAGTGTGATTTTGCCAGCACATCGTGCCTCCCGACTAGGGATGATTCCTCTGAAGGTCGTGCTGCTTTGCTCAATGCGGCTTCTATCTATTTCCATTTTTCGAAGGGTCTCCTCATAGATGAGGTTTTGTCCGCTGCCGCCGTCCATGAGCACTTTAGTAAGCCGGAAGCCGTCCACAATTGGACTAAGGACCAAGGCAGCTGGTGCTCGGGCTGTTCGGAATTTAGGTTCGTCACTGGCATTGAAGGTGATAGCCGTATCGCTCCATGGATTTATTGCTGCTACGTGGCAGACTTCGGCAAGGCTGCGGAGTGCTCGCTTACGCCTATTATTTGAGGCGAAGGTCTCGAAGACTGTCAATACTGTATTGTTGTTCTCCACGGGATGGTGCTCTGCAGTATTGTTGATGAGGATATCCTCACCGCTCTTGGCCACCTGCCGGAGTACCCAACATGCTCTAAGGCTATGTGTTGGTATGGTATCCGCTGTACTGTGAATTTTGCATGGCCCGTTGAGCCATCCTTCCAGTACGGTTCCACGCCCTGTAGTGGGCTTTTGTTTCTTTGTAATTGGATCGGGTGATTTATGATAGTACACCCTTTTAATTCGGATGGGGGTTTTAGTGAGAGCCGGAGGATCCCAGAATTTTGTTTGGGTTTTCCAGGCGCTTTCCATCGCACAGTACTTCTGTACTATGGCCGCCAAGTCAGCGAAGTGTGCTATGTCACGGCGACTTATGGCGTTGAGGATTCCCTTGTCCGTGCAATTTTTGCAAAAGAATGAAATTGCGTCTTCCTCGCGACAGTCCCTGACCTTGCTCATTACAGGGAGGAATCTGGCCCAATAGTGATGTACTGTTTCTTGGGGCTCTTGTCTTATGTGGGAAAGATCACTTATATCTGGGTGGGTGGGTAGATTTAGGTCCAAACCCTGACCCGATCTGAGACCCGGGAGCGGCGGAGTTTCTGATTTTGAAAGTTCGGGCTCCGGTTTGTTGCCCAATGGGTCTGGCCCGCTGTCTGATTCTAGGTTCAGAGCTTGGGCCATGTCCTCCCGTAGACGGGTATCCGGCTTAGAGAGCTCGGGAATCAAGACATAGCTTGTCCTCAAGATAGAGGAAGAATCGCTGCGTTGCTCCTCCACCACCGCTATCTGATGGGTGATCGGCGGAGAGTTAATCTCCCTTTGGTCGGGTGTAAGCCCGATCCGATCATAGTCCATAGCGACTCCCAAGGCGGCGATGCGATCCAAGAGCTCATTCAAAGAAGAGAGCTCCATTGGATCCATCTGCTCGGCGAATTCCGAGCTGACGTGAAGACTGTTTTTGATGACCCGAGAAGTCATCGTCGGCGCAGCGGCCGAACGGGCGGTCATGACGAAGCCGCCTAGTCGGAGAGTTTGGCCTACAGCCAGGGCTCCCCCAGAGGTGATGTTGTCCTTGACCACGAGACGAGCCATCCCTTCTTATGATGACGGCACAGTGGAATTCTCAATGAAAGCACCAATGTCGGTCTCAAAACCAGCGGATCTCGGGTAGGGGGTCCCGAACTGTGCGTCTAAGGCCGATGGTAACAGGAGATAGGGGACACGATGTTTACCCAGGTTTGGGCCCTCTCGATGGAGGTAATACCCTACTTCCTGCTTGATTGATCTTGATGATATGAGTATTACAAGAGTTGATCTACCACGAGATTGTAGAGGCTAAAACCCTAGAAGCTAGCCTATGGTATGATTGTTGTTGTTCTACGGACTAAACCCTCCGGTTTATATAGACACCGGAGGGGGCTAGGGTTACACAGAGTCGGTTACAAGGGAGGTGATGAGGACATCAATACAATTATTACACCCACAGGCCCTGCTGCTATACATACTGGACCAATTACTAGAGCTCGCGCACGCCAATTAAATTACCAGGTACTTTCGTTTCTTGCTAATGATTCTAATGTTCATGAGAATATGATGCTGCCTAAATTGGATACATTTGTTTTGCTTACAAATGAAGGGCCTAGCTTTGAGAAGGATGAACATTGGAGCAAGAACAAGCATGGAGATGATGGCATGCGCATGGGGAACAAGAACGGAGTTACAAGTGATGATTTCAGGACGTTGAAGCCACCATAATGCGTGCATGAAGCCTTGGACGAAATATACAAGATGCTACTTCATAACTTTCGTCCAGAGGCTATTCTAGGTGCTGCGTCACCTTATTATTGGGCCAGGCCCATGTAATTTCGAAATACATAAGTATAGGCTGTTTTTAGAGTCCGTATGTGTGGGGAAACAAGAGATAGGGTTGGTTTCGGACCCCTTCCTCAAGGGCCACGAAATTCCCCCCTCTTCCTCCATATATACAGCCCTTAGGGCGTCGTTTAGACTTTGGGTTTTGTTTAGATTAAAAGTTCGCCATAGCTGCAACTTCGCGTACTTCGTTTGTGTTCAGCGACGAGACAAAGGCGTCACAGAACTCCACCTTGATCAATAAAGCTTTCATCTTATATTCGCAATATCCAGATTGCAATCTCAGTTTCTTGCTTGTTCTTCGTTTGCTCGCAGGAAACAGACCCTCGTGGTCAGGTTGATCGTGCTCCGGCGTGGTCGATAACCTCTCGGAGTTGGTTTAGCGATTGCTAAGGCGCGACGTCCTCGCACGTTCGTAGTCGGATCGTCAAAGTCGACTTCCACCAAAGCGATATCCATCATCTCATCGAAAGACGGGACACCTTTGCCTCTATCAAGTGGTATCAGATTTCCAGGTTGCTCGGTGAGATTTTACAGTTTTTCATAGTTTAGATCGAGTCTGTTCTTCATACCTACAGTCCACGAAAAAGCCACAAAAAAATTAGGGTTAGTTCATCATATCCGAACCAATCTGAGCCTTTGCATAATCTTTTTAGGGTTTTTGCTTTGTTGAATTTGCGGTTGCATCGTCGTGTCAAGTTGCTGGTCTTAGAGCCTAGTCTTTTAGAGTTTCGAGTTCTGGTCATAAGTTGTCACGCCGCCGCCGCACCATCATCATCGCCTTGCCATCTACCACCATTGCTTATCCGCCACCGCTTTGCATCCGTATCCATATACCACCACCAATCCGTATCCATATACCACCACCGATCCGTATCCATATACCACTACCGCTACCATATACCACCACCGCTGCCATATCCTACCGCCATATATCCACCACCAATCCGAGTTCTTTTCATATTCGGTTGGTTTTAGAGATCCATATATTTTCCGTTTCGTGTTTCCTTGCCTGAGTAGGTCTCGGAAAAAAAAAGAGCGCAAAAAAAAAGAGCGAAAAAAAAATTCCAGAGTGTGCTTTTCCCTTGTTTACGTGCAGCGCCGTGATTTTGTTAGTGTTCTAGGCTCGCGTCTCTAGCACGGTCTAGCCTAGGACCAGCACAGTACCGTCGTTGAGCGTTTATTCAACTTTGCATCTCTGAATTGATTATTGCTTACCATTTTGCTACCATATTATAAGCCTTCCCAGCTCCACATAAGTCTACATCGTGCGTTTGACTCTCCCTGGTAATCGCTATATCCAAGCTTTGAGAGTTTTTGACTACAACGGTTGCCGATCACCACCTGCTGCTGGGTAAGAACTGGTAAGAATTTGAGATTCGCTTGAAGGTTTTGTGACACACCACCATCACCACCACTTCTAGTAGTCTGCAGGATCATATTCTTTTGTGTTTCTATTGCTGCTAACCATGGCAGGTTCACAAGCCGATGAGACTGATTGGGAGAACATGACGAACAAGGAGTTGCATGATAAATTTCAGCAAATGATGAGTGGCCAGGTGGGAGATGTGCTAAACAGATTTGAAGAGGCTATGGAGAAGATAGATGCCGTGGAGAAGTCGTTTGAGACAAAGCTGGATGACAAGTTTACTGAATTACTCAAGCGTCTTCCCCAACCACCACCGGCTGCACATGTCGCACCTCTACAACAACAACAACCACATCTCCAACGCCGCCTTCCAAATCAAGTGGGACGGGCACAGCGCGTTCCAATTGAGATTGGTCAAAATTCGGGTGCTGCTGTCCCTACTGTTGATGCTTCTTTGGCTCCTGCTCCTGCGGCGGCTGAGGAGGATGACGATTATGCGGGCGATCATGAGGATGAGGTTGATCAAAATCAGAACTACGTGCAGCCACCAGCACCACCACCAGCAGGTCGACCTCAGGTATATATTCGCAACGGTAGGCCGGCACCACCACCTCAGGTACGAGATCATGACCATCTCCCTAAACTGAAATTGAATATTCCACCATTTGAGGGTAGATATGTTCCTGATATATATCTTACTTGGGAGTTAGAAACTGAACAACGATTTACATGTTTACAATATCCTGAGGAGAGACGTGTTCCTGCTGCTGTTTGTGCTTTCACTAGCTTTGCATGTGTTTGGTGGTCTGAACATTGTAGATTATATCCTGTTCCAGCTACTTGGGCTGCTTTGAAAACTGCTATGCGTACTCGTTGGGTTCCACCATATTATCAACGTGAATTACTTCAAAAATTGCAGCGTTTAAGACAAGGAAAAAATTCTGTAGAAGAATATTATCAGGAATTACAAACTGGCATGATTCGATGTGGTATTGTTGAGGAGAATGAAGCTATGCTTGCACGTTTTATGGGTGGATTAAATAAAGAGATTCAGACCATTCTAGAGTATAAGGATTATAATAATATCACTCGTTTATTCCATCTTGCTTGTAAAGCTGAACGTGAAGTGCAGGATCGACAGCCATTGGCGCGAACTAACTTTTCTGCAGGTCGACCTTCATCATGGACACCGCGTGCATCTTCTACTTCCACTTCACCATCACCTCCATCAGGTGCCACCTCCAGCCGTGATACAAGAAAGCAGGCACAACCACCACTCTCTGCCAAGAGCACACCTGCCGGGCCTGTGCAGAGCTCTTCTTCTTCCATGGCATCGACAGGGCACACAAGTGATATTATTTGTCATCGTTGTAAGGGAAGAGGACATTTTGCGAGAGAATGCAAATCTCAGCGTGTCATGATTGCTACTGAGGATGGTGGGTATGAGTCCGCTAGTGACTATGATGAGGAGACTTTGGCTCTTATTACACGTGAAGAACATGGTGGAGATGATTCTGAAAATGAGACGCAATACATGGCTCCTGAAGACGCTGACAGGTATGAATGTTTAGTTGCTCAACGTGTTTTGAGTGTGCAGGTCACACAAGCAGAGCAAAATCAGAGGCATAATTTGTTCCATACAAAGGGAGTTGTGAAGGAACGTTCTGTTCGCGTCATCATAGATGGAGGGAGCTGTAACAACTTGGCTAGCATGGAGATGGTGGAGAAGCTATCTCTCACCACAAGACCACATCCACATCCTTACTACATCCAATGGTTCAACAACAGCGGCAAGGTTAAGGTAACACGTACTGTTCGTGTGCATTTTAGTATCTCTACATATGCTGATTATGTTGATTGTGATGTGGTACCCATGCAAGCATGTTCCTTATTACTAGGTAGACCATGGCAATTTGATAAAAATTCTGTACACCATGGTAGAAACAATCAGTATACTCTTGTTCATAAGGATAAAAATATTACTTTGCTTCCTATGACTCCTGATTCCATTTTGAAAGACGACATTAATAGAGCTAATAAAGCAAAACAGGAGAAAAATAAGAGTGAAAATCAGATTGTGGCAAAGGAATTTGAGCAACAAATGAAACCTAATAATAAACCATCTAGTGTTGTTTCTGAAATTATATTGAAAAGTGCATGTTTACTTGCCACAAAATCTGATATTGATGAACTAGATTTCAGCAAATCTGTTTGCTATGCTTTTGTGTGCAAAGAGGCATTATTTTCATTCGAGGACGTGCCTTCCTCTTTGCCCCCTGCTGTCACTCACATTTTGCAGGAGTTCGCTGACGTCTTCCCACAAGACGTGCCACCGGGATTACCACCTATTCGAGGGATTGAGCATCAAATTGACTTAATTCCCGGTGCATCGCTACCCAACCGTGCACCATACCGTACCAATCCAGAGGAGACGAAGGAGATTATGCGTCAAGTACAGGAGCTGCTCGACAAAGGTTATATACGCGAATCTCTTAGTCCTTGTGCTGTTCCTATTATACTCGTGCCTAAAAAGGATGGTACGTCGCGTATGTGTGTTGATTGTAGAGGCATTAATAATATTACTATTCGTTATCGTCATCCTATTCCTAGGCTCGATGATATGCTTGATGAATTGAGTGGCTCTACAATATTCTCCAAAGTTGATTTGCGTAGTGGATACCATCAAATTCGTATGAAATTGGGAGATGAATGGAAAACTGCATTTAAAACTAAGTTTGGTTTTTATGAGTGGTTAGTCATGCCTTTTGGGTTAACTAATGCACCTAGTACTTTCATGAGACTAATGAACGAAGTTTTACGTGCTTTCATTGGACGATTTGTGGTAGTCTATTTTGATGAGATACTGATTTATAGCAAATCTTTGGAAGAACATTTGGAACATTTACGTGCTGTTTTTATTGCTCTACGTGATGCACGTTTGTTTGGTAACCTTGGGAAGTGCACCTTTTGCACCGACCGAGTATCTTTTCTTGGCTATGTTGTTACTCCACAGGGAATTGAAGTTGATAAAGCCAAGATTGAAGCTATTGAGAGTTGGCCGCAGCCCAAAACGGTCACACAAGTGCGGAGTTTTCTTGGACTCGCTGGTTTCTATAGGCGTTTTGTGAGAGATTTTAGCACCATTGCTGCACCTCTCAACGAGCTTACAAAGAAGGATGTGCCTTTTGTTTGGGGTACCGCACAGGAAGAAGCCTTCACGGTATTGAAAGATAAGTTGACACATGCTCCTTTACTCCAACTTCCTGATTTTAATAAGACTTTTGAGCTTGAATGTGATGCTAGTGGCATTGGACTAGGAGGTGTGTTATTACAAGATGGCAAACCTGTTGCATACTTTTCTGAAAAATTGAGTGGGCCTAGTCTGAATTATTCTACTTATGATAAAGAACTATATGCTCTTGTTCGGACTTTAGAAACATGGCAACATTATTTATGGCCCAAAGAATTTGTTATACATTCTGATCATGAATCTTTGAAACATATTAAAAGTCAAGCTAAACTGAATCGTAGACATGCTAAATGGGTTGAATTCATTGAAACTTTCCCTTATGTCATTAAACACAAGAAGGGTAAAGAAAATGTTATTGCTGATGCATTGTCTCGTCGCTATACTATGCTTTCACAACTTGACTTCAAAATATTTGGTTTGGAGACCATCAAAGATCAATATGTGCATGATGCTGATTTTAAAGATGTATTGCAGAATTGTAAAGAAGGAAGAACCTGGAACAAGTTTGTCGTTAATGATGGATTTGTGTTCCGTGCTAACAAGCTATGCATTCCAGCTAGCTCTCTTCGTCTTTTGTTGTTGCAGGAGGCGCATGGAGGAGGATTAATGGGACACTTTGGCGTGAAGAAGACGGAGGACGTACTTGCTACACATTTCTTTTGGCCAAAGATGAGACGGGATGTTGAGCGTTTTGTTGCTCACTGCACTACATGTCAAAAAGCTAAGTCACGACTCAATCCTCATGGTTTATATATGCCTTTGCCTGTACCTAGTGTTCCTTGGGAGGATATATCTATGGACTTTGTTTTAGGTTTACCTCGAACAAAGAAGGGGAGGGATAGCATATTTGTTGTCGTGGATAGATTCTCGAAAATGGCGCACTTTATACCATGTCATAAAAGCGATGATGCTGTTAATGTTGCTGATTTGTTCTTTCGTGAAATTATTCGCTTGCATGGTGTGCCAAATACTATTGTTTCAGATCGTGATACTAAATTTCTTAGCCACTTTTGGAGATGTTTATGGGCTAAGTTGGGGACTAAACTGCTTTTTAGTACTACTTGTCACCCCCAAACTGATGGACAAACTGAAGTAGTCAATAGAACATTGTCTACTATGCTTAGGGCTGTTTTGAAGAATAATAAGAAAATGCGGGAAGACTGCTTGCCTCATATTGAGTTTGCTTATAATCGTTCATTGCATTCTACTACTAAGATGTGCCCTTTTGAAATTGTGTATGGTTTCCTACCTCGTGCACCTATTGATTTGTTGCCTCTTCCATCTTCGGAGAAGGTTAATTTTGATGCTAAACAACATGCTGAATTGATATTAAAAATGCATGAGTTAACTAAGGAAAACATTGAGCGTATGAATGCTAAATATAAACTTGCTGGAGATAAGGGTAGAAAACATGTTGTGTTTGCACCTGGAGATCTTGTTTGGTTACATTTGCGTAAGGATAGATTTCCTGATTTGCGCAAATCAAAGCTAATGCCACGTGCTGATGGTCCTTTTAAGGTCTTAGAGAAAATAAATGATAATGCATATAAACTTGAGCTGCCTGCAGATTTTGGGGTTAGTCCCACTTTTAATATTGCAGATTTGAAGCCTTATTTGGGTGAGGAAGATGAGCTTCCGTCGAGGACGACTTCATTTCAAGAAGGGGAGGATGATGAGGACATCAATACAATTATTACACCCACAGGCCCTGCTGCTATACATACTGGACCAATTACTAGAGCTTGCGCACGCCAATTAAATTACCAGGTACTTTCGTTTCTTGCTAATGATTCTAATGTTCATGAGAATATGATGCTGCCTAAATTGGATACATTTGTTTTGCTTACAAATGAAGGGCCTAGCTTTGAGAAGGATGAACATTGGAGCAAGAACAAGCATGGAGATGATGGCATGCGCATGGGGAACAAGAACGGAGTTACAAGTGATGATTTCAGGACGTTGAAGCCACCATAATGCGTGCATGAAGCCTTGGACGAAATATACAAGATGCTACTTCATAACTTTCGTCCAGAGGCTATTCTAGGTGCTGCGTCACCTTATTATTGGGCCAGGCCCATGTAATTTCGAAATACATAAGTATAGGCTGCTTTTAGAGTCCGTATGTGTGGGGAAACAAGAGATAGGGTTGGTTTCGGACCCCTTCCTCAAGGGCCACGAAATTCCCCCCCTCTTCCTCCATATATACAGCCCTTAGGGCATCGTTTAGACTTTGGGTTTTGTTTAGATTAAAAGTTCGCCATAGCTGCAACTTCGCGTACTTCGTTTGTGTTCAGCGACCAGACAAAGGCGTCACAGAACCCCACCTTGATCAATAAAGCTTTCATCTTATATTCGCAATATCCAGATTGCAATCTCAGTTTCTCGCCTGTTCTTCGTTTGCTCGCAGGAAACAGACCCTCGTGGTCAGGTTGATCGTGCTCCGGCGTGGTCGATAACCTCTCGGAGTTGGTTTAGCGATTGCTAAGGCGCGACGTCCTCGCACGTTCGTAGTCGGATCGTCAAAGTCGACTTCCATCAAAGCGATATTCATCATCTCATCGAAAGACGGGACACCTTTGCCTCTATCAGGAGGAGATCTACCTATCCGTATTGCCAAGCTTGCCTTCCACGCCAAGGAGAGTCCCATCCGGACACGGGACGAAGTCTTCAATCATGTATCTTCATAGTCCAACAGTCCGGCTAAAGTATATAGTCCGGCCGTCCGAGGACCCCCTAATCCAGGACTCCCTCAACTCCCACCCCTCTTTTCATCGATCTCGTACTCGCACACTCCTTCCCCCTCGATATAGTATGCATCTCACACCACCTCCTAGCTGCATCCCTCTCTCTCTATCCTTCTCCCCGGGCCTTATTTGCTTCTAAAACATACTTGCATGTATACCGATCGATCTCCCTACATATACCTAGGTCGACTCTAACTATTTTTCCCCACCCATCGATCGACGTACCTCACAAGTTATGTCTCTCCTTTCTCTGACAAAGGACGATTGATCTTCCTATGTAGTTACGTCTGCTTACCACAGCCATATCGTCCCCCCTCATCATTCGTGCATGCCTCCTGACCCGTCTCTCACATGCATGTGCACAGACAGGCAGCCATCCCCTCTCTTATTGATATTGCAGGTGTGCCCTCCATTTGTCTAGCAAATCTCTCCCACCATTTGTTAGAAGCAACTCCACCACCACCCCCTCCAACACTCTAGCTCTGTCTCTCTCCCAACCTTATTCCTCTCCTACACATATGCATGGATGCTGATCGATCTCCCTCAATACATAAGGTAGGCCTCTCTCCTCCTCCACACATATACTAGCTATTGTACCTCTATAGTTAATTAGGTCTCCCCCCCACCCCCCACCACACACCGATAGTTGAGCGCTGTAGATAGGTATCCATGCCACAGAGACAAACTGCACTTGTCCCCTCTCACGTTCCAGTAGGCCAGCCATCCTATATCTTTGACATGGGCACACACAAATTCGATGGCACTCTTTATCGATCGTGCGCGCACACACACACATCATCATCATCGTCATCATCCCTCTCTTCGAT
Organism: Triticum aestivum; assembly: GCF_018294505.1. Classification (NCBI taxonomy): domain Eukaryota; kingdom Viridiplantae; phylum Streptophyta; class Magnoliopsida; order Poales; family Poaceae; genus Triticum; species Triticum aestivum. The sequence continues at coordinate 342,732,334 of NC_057814.1, forward strand.
TCTATGGATACCTCAACCCGATGATACCTCCACTCTCTTCTCGTGGATCGCCCCCTCTATATATATGATATATCCAGGACTCTATTTCACACACATTGCATATGTTATATTTTTTGATTGAAATATCATCCACATATATTGCTTGTCTATTTCTCAAGCCCCCCACCACCCCAAAAAAAACACTCACGAACCCACACACTATATCTCTCTACGTTTGTATCTCTCTCACACAACCCCACGTAGGTGGTGTACGTACACGAAGAGAATAGGTGCACGTACTCACGCTTCGTGCCCAACCACACCCACGCGGGTACATGGTGGAGCTCATTTCTGTACGAAATGGCAGCCCACATGCTAATTTGAACGCGTGTAGCGGTTATTTACCTACGGAGGTCATGTACCACGCGTGCATGAAACAAAGTTCGACTTGATGCGTTGGCGCGTTATTTTTAAATAAAGTTATATCGCTCAATGGCACGTACATAGAATAAAAAATGATTTTTATGGAGAAAAAGGTAGTCCGCTCCACTATATACAATGGAGCCTGCCTGCCTGGGTTTGTCTCTCTTCAGAGTATCTCACACAAGGCGGCGGCGGCCTCTCTCTCTCTCACCGTTGGTCGTTGATCCGGCCGCATCACGTCCGCCGGCCGAAAGGGAGGATGTGCATCTTTCTCCGTTCGACGACGCCGAGGCAACACGTCCCGATCTGCGGTACCCGCCGTTCTCTCTGACCAAGCTCCGGCGTGGTAGGGCCTATGCCACCTCGCTGCCACAGTATGGGCTGATCCCGCCCGCCACCACTCTCCTAGTTACATCCCAATGACCCCGAGGTATCCCCTTCGGCCTTGCTCCACTGCCCGTCTTCCCACGTCGCTGCATGTGGAAAATCTTGCATATGGATCTTCCATAGTTCTTTGCCCAAAACGTAGCTTGTCCGGCGTACTTTCCATATTGCAATCTCGTCCTCACAAAGTTTTAGACAAACACAACCGTGTTGTTATCTTCCCTTAGGACAAGGAATATGCTTCTTTTTTGTCGTCGTATGTGTCATCAATTGTTATTGGCCAGTAATTGTTTCCTTTCTACCTCTTTTTTGCAAACAGGGCTATCCATTTCACCTCGTTGCTATTGCGACCTTTTGGTGAACTACACAAATCACTTTTTTCTTAAGAGTGTTTTGTGCAGTCGTACTAAAATGTTACACGGACAACGTCTCTACATTTTAGTGCGACTGCAAAAAGGGAGATTGGTTTTGCTCTATCCTCCTCATCCAACTCCAAGCCTAATCTTATCCAACTATTTGCTTAATCTTCTCCAACTAGTTAGTCTTAAGAGAGATTGCAAAGGTGACTGGCTTCTATTTTTGTGTTTATTGTTTCATCAACAGTCCTCTGTTATTGTAATCACACTTAATATCTTTGGAACAGGGACGCTTAGCTCTATTTTAGTGGAACTGCACAAAATGATCGGAATGTTGCATGCTCCAGACAGCTACTTATTTTCCCAACATGCCTTGTTGATTTAGACAGAGCTGGGGGGGACGTTGCTGCCAATGAAAGCATGGACCAATTTTAATTTAACACCTTCTCACAACTTTGTCTTCAGTTGTGATGTAAATATTAGCTCTGATTTGCTAATCATTGAGATGCATTAGCAAGGAAGTTAGTTTTTTATTGTTTCCGAAAGAGCATGGATGGCAAGACACACGAAACAAAAGCTAAAAGCTCAGAGCATTGTACAATTTCATGTCGCTGGAAAATTATTTGTATAGTACATCAATTATGTAAACAAATGCTGGAAGCTTGATAGCATTGCCAGAAGCCTCTTCAGCATCCGGGTCGATGTGCCATGCACAACATTATACTTCCTCCGTTCCTAAATATTTGTCTTTTTACAAATTTCAAATGGACATATTTTAGAGTGTAGATTCACTCATTTTGCTTCGTATGTAGTCACTCGTTGAAATCTCTAGAAAGACAAATACTCCATAGTATATTTAAGAACGGAGGGAGTAGTGCACAACCGCATGGGAGACTCATCCCGGTCGTTGCGCCGCACTAATAGTGAGTAATGAGCAGTCAAATCATAAGCCCCGCCTTTCCCATTGTAAGTTGCTCAGAAGAAGCAACCATCACTACGCTCTTCTTTGAATCCGCTCATACTTCTCCCTCCGTCACTGTTTATAGAGCGCGCTTCAAAAAAACAATCTCTGGGTCCAAGGCGACTAGCGATCGGCCTGAAAAATAGCATTGGTAGTTATAGCACGGCGTCTATTACTAGAGGAAATAATGTGTACACACATGCATGCAGTGCTTCCACCCGGGTACACACATGCATGCACTTACTCCACTCTGTAGTACATCGAGAGAAAATTGTGGACTTGATTGCGGTTACCACGCCCTAATTAATTGAGCCTTAAACCAAACGCGTCTAAAGTCTCTCTGGTGATGGAAATGCATGGAGAGAAATGCATCAGAATGAAGCGCGCCCTGTAAACTATGACAGAGGGAGGAGTAGTATGAAGGTGCAAAACCGAGTACGCGTATGGCCAGTCGGTCAACGCACTTCCTCTTGGCATATCACTGACATCTGGGACCGGAGTGTGAGCAAACCGATCTCAATTGACGGCAAAATGGCCAACCCGCCGTTCCTTGAGAGAGACGAGGAGCAAGAACACAAAGACGGGCACGCACGGAGGCCAAGATATATTCGAGCATGGTTGATCGATATCATATTTACATGTTTGATGTTTTTTAAAACTACAATTGGGCTGCCGTTTTCCGCCCTTCTCCCAAATAAATGTGTACTTTATCAGAGATTAAAATAAAAATAAGAGTACAGACGCTCCACCACGCGGTTCTAGTAGTAGTACTACTCATACTACTAAACCTTGCGCTTGGCTCTTCGCCTCTTCGTGAAGTCGAACAATGATGGTACTCCACATGTTGGATACTACAGTGTATGCCTCTGGCAATCTGACACCGAATGAACTGTTGCATGTCCATCGCCTGGGCGAGGGTAGGTTGCATTAGTCAAAAGGCGTAAGCGAGCTTCACCTTGTCCTGCAAGCTTCTGTTTGTTCTGCAAGTTGACGGGACACACCAAAAAGTAGTGCTAGAACATACTCCCTCCTTTTCGGTTAATATGGCTTTAATCTTTTTTGCGCGTAAATGAGAGAGCTTTATTCATATATAAGCATTCTTAGGACGATCACGAAGAGACTGGTCACTAGGAAGCGAGGTACCCCGCAAAAAAAGGAAGCGAGGTGTTTCATCAAGCCAGCTCTCGGCCACATTCAAAGTGCAGCAAGCATGGTTCGCACGAAGATGCGCCGCAATGTTTGCTGACCTGTTTACATGCTGAATAACAAAAAAGAGAAAATATTACGGAGTGCTCCTATTTGTAACAGGATATGAGCCAGAATTAAGCGAGAATTATGGCGAGTGTTCCATGCAATCAACTTCCATTATCACATGCGAGAACCCTCAAAGAGAACCAAATGTGTTGAAGATTGCTTTACCACATTTTAAAATAAAATAAGAGTGCAGACGCTCCTCCATCCGGTTCCTAGTAGTAGTACATACATCTATAGTAGTAGTACTAGTACTAGTAAACTTTGCGCTTACTGATACATCTCCGTCGTATCTACTTTTACAAACATTTTTGCCCTTGTTTTGGACTCTAACTTGCATGATTTGAATGGAACTAACCCGGACTGACGCTGTTTTCAGCAGAATTGCCATGGTGTTATTTATGTGCAGAAACAAAAGTTCTCGAAATGACCTGAAACTCCACGGAGATTATTTTTAGAAATAATAAAAAATACTGGCAAAAGAATCAAGGCCAGGGGGCCCACACCCTAGCCACGAGGGTGGGGGGAGCGCCTGCCCCCCTGGGCCCGCCCCCTACCTCGTGGGCCCCCTGGAGCTCCATCGACCTCAACTCCAACTCCATATATTCGTGTTCGGGGAGAAAAAAATCAGAGAGAAAGATTCATCGCGTTTTACGATACGGAGCCGCCGCCAAGCCCTAAACTCTCTCGGGAGGGCTGATCTGGAGTCCGTTCGGGGCTCCGGAGAGGGGAATCCGTCGCCGTCGTCATCATCAACCATCCTCCATCACCAATTTCATGATGCTCACCGCCATGCGTGAGTTATTCCATCGTAGGCTTGCTGGACGGTGATGGGTTGGATGAGATTTATCATGTAATCGAGTTAGTTTTGTTAGGGTTTGATCCCTAGTATCCACTATGTTCTGAGATTGATGTTGCTATGACTTTGCTATGCTTAATGCTTGTCACTAGGGCCCGAGTGCCATGATTTCGGATCTGCACCTATTATGTTTTCATGAATATATGTGAGTTCTTGATCCTATCTTGCAAGTCTATAGTCACCTACTATGTGTTATGATCCAGCAACCCCGAAGTGACAATAATCGGGACCACTCCCGGTGATGACCATAGTTTGAGGAGTTCATGTATTCACTATGTGTTAATGCTTTGGTCCGGTACTCTATTAAAAGGAGGCCTTAATATCCCTTAGTTTCCATTAGGACCCCGCTGCCACGGGAGGGTAGGACAAAAGATGTCATGCAAGTTCTTTTCCATAAGCACGTATGACTATATTCAGAATACATGCCTACATTACATTGATGAATTGGTGCTAGTTCTGTGTCACCCTATGTTATGATTGTTACATGATGAACCACATCCGGAATAATTCTCCATCACCGATCCAATGCCTATGAGCTTTTCACATATTCTTCTTTGCTTATTTACTTTTCCGTTGCTACTGTTACAATCACTACAAAACCCAAAAATATTACTTTTGCTACCGTTACCGTTACTTCCATACTACTTTGTAACTAAATACTTTGCTGCAGATACTAAGTTATCTAGGTGTGGCTGAATTGACAACTCAGTTGCTAATACTTGAGAATATTCTTTGGCTCCCCTTGTGTCGAATCAATAAATTTGGGTTGAATACTCTACCCTTGAAAACTGTTGCGATCCCCCTATACTTGTGGGTTATCACTTGGTTGTTCGCCTCTTCAGGAAGTCGAACAATAATGGTACTAGTACAGTGTATGCTTCTGGCAATCTAACAGCGAATTAACTGTTGCACGCCCACCGCCTGAGCGAGGGAGAGCTTGCATTAGTCAAAAGTTTCTCCTTGTCCTGCGAGCCACCATGCACAAGCTTCTCCCGTCCTGCAAGCCTCTCCTCGTTTGGCAAGTTGACGGGACACATCAAAGTAATGCTAGTCCATACTGCCTCCTTTCTGGTTAATATGGCTTAATTTCAAATGAGATAAATACATTGTCTGTCACAGTATATTTGTAAAAATACGGTCAGTGGACTTAATAATACGCTCATTGCGCTCAAAATATACATTTTCCGGTGTTTATACTGTCACTAGCTCACCCTGGCTGAGTACGTGTGTGCATGCACGTGTAGGTTGAGCACTTGAGCGTGACCGTGTGTGTTCCGTCGTTGATGAGGACATCAATACCATTGTTACACCCACAGGCCCTGCTGCTATACATACTGGACCAATTACTAGAGCTCGCGCACGCCAATTAAATTACCAGGTACTTTCGTTTCTTGGTAATGATTCTAATGTTCATGAGAATATGATGCTGCTAAATTGGATACATTTGTTTTGCTTACAAATGAAGGGCCTAGCTTTGAGAAGGATGAACATTGGAGCAAGAACAAGCATGGAGATGATGGCATGCGCATGGGGAACAAGAACGGAGTTACAAGTGATGATTTCAGGACGTTGAAGCCACCATAATGCGTGCATGAAGCCTTGGACGAAATATACAAGATGCTACTTCATAACTTTCGTCCAGAGGCTATTCTAGGTGCTGCGTCACCTTATTATTGGGCCAGGCCCATGTAATTTCGAAATACATAAGTATAGGCTGTTTTTAGAGTCCGTATGTGTGGGGAAACAAGAGATAGGGTTGGTTTCGGACCCCTTCCTCAAGGGCCACGAAATTCCCCCCTCTTCCTCCATATATACAGCCCTTAGGGCGTCATTTAGACTTTGGGGTTTTGTTTAGATTAAAAGTTCGCCATAGCTGCAACTTCGCGTACTTCGTTTGTGTTCAGCGACCAGACAAAGGCGTCACAGAACTCCACCTTGATCAATAAAGCTTTCATCTTATATTCGCAATATCCAGATTGCAATCTCAGTTTCTTGCTTGTTCTTCGTTTGCTCGCAGGAAACAGACCCTCGTGGTCAGGTTGATCGTGCTCCGGCGTGGTCGATAACCTCTCGGAGTTGGTTTAGCGATTGCTAAGGCGCGACGTCCTCGCACGTTCGTAGTCGGATCGTCAAAGTCGACTTCCATCAAAGCGATATTCATCATCTCATCGAAAGACGGGACACCTTTGCCTCTATCAAGTGGTATCAGATTTCCAGGTTGCTCGGTGAGATTTTACAGTTTTTCGTAGTTTAGATCGAGTCTGTTCTTCATACCTACAGTCCACGAAAAAAGCCACAAAAAAAATTAGGGTTAGTTCGTCATATCCGAACCAATCTGAGCCTTTGCATAATCTTTTTAGGGTTTTTGCTTTGTTGAATTTGCGGTTGCATCGTCGTGTCAAGTTGCTGGTCTTAGAGTCTAGTCTTTTAGAGTTTCGAGTTCTGGTCATAAGTTGCCACGCCGCCGCCGCACCATCATCATCGCCTTGCCATCTACCACCATTGCTTATCCGCCACCGCTCTGAATCCGTATCTATATACCACCACCAATCCGTATCCATATACCACCGATCCGTACCATATGCCACCACCGCTGCCATATCCTACCGCCATATATCCACCACCAATCCGAGTTCTTTTCATATTCGGTTGGTTTTAGAGATCCATATATTTTCCGTTTCGTGTTTCCTTGCCTGAGTAGGTCTCGGAAAAAAAAATTCGGCCAAAATTTTAGGCCAAAATTTCGGCAACCAAAAATATTTTTTCCCTATCCTATTTTTAGGCCCTGGGTAGTGTTTTGAGACACTCGCCATCATAGTGATTTTTTGTCGCACTTTTTCGTCGTCGCTGCCCTGATTTCCGAAAAAAAAATAGTCAACAAATTTTGTGCCCATCCTGTCAGTTTGACCTGGGAAGAGTTTTGAGACACTCGCCATTATAGTGACTTTTCGCAAAAAAAAAGAGCGCAAAAAAAAGAGGAGCGCAAAAAAAAAGAGCGAATTTTTTTTCCAGAGTGTGCTTTTCCCTTGTTTACGTGCAGCGCCGTGATTTTGTTAGTGTTCTAGGCTCGCGTCTCTAGCACGGTCTAGCCTAGGACCAGCACAGTACCGTCGTTGAGCGTTTATTCAACTTGGCATCTCTGAATTGATTATTGCTTACCATTTTGCTACCATATTAAAAGCCTTCCCAGCTCCACATAAGTCTACATCGTGCGTTTGACTCTCCCTGGTAATCGCTATATCCAAGCTTTGAGAGTTTTTGACTACAACGGTTGCCGATCACCACGTGCTGCTAGGTAAGAACTGGTAAGAATTTGAGATTCGCTTGAAGGTTTTGTGACACACCACCATCACCACCACTTCTAGTAGTCTGCAGGATCATATTCTTTTGTGTTTCTATTGCTGCTAACCATGGCAGGTTCACAAGCTGATGAGACTGATTGGGAGAACATGACGAACAAGGAGTTGCATGATAAATTTCAGCAAATGATGAGTGGCCAGGTGGGAGATGTGCTAAACAGATTTGAAGAGGCTATGGAGAAGATAGATGCCGTGGAGAAGTCGTTCGAGACAAAGCTGGATAACAAGTTTACTGAATTACTCAAGCGTCTTCCCCAACCACCACCGGCTGCACATGTCGCACCTCTACAACAACAACAACCACATCTCCAATGCCGCCTTCCAAATCAAGTGGGACGGGCACAGCGCGTTCCAATTGAGACTGGTCAAAATTCGGGTGCTGCTGCACCTACTGTTGATGCTTCTTTGGCTCCTGCTCCTGCGGCGGCTGAGGAGGATGACGATTATGCGGGCGATTATGAGGATGAGGTTGATCAAAATCAGAACTACGTGCAGCCACCAGCACCACCACTAGCAGGTCGACCTCAGGTATATATTCGCAACGGTAGGCCGGCACCACCACCTCAGGTACGAGATCATGACCATCTCCCTAAACTGAAATTGAATATTCCACCATTTGAGGGTAGATATGTTCCTGATATATATCTTACTTGGGAGTTAGAAACTGAACAACGATTAACATGTTTACAATATCCTGAGGACAGACGTGTTCCTGCTGCTGTTTGTGCTTTCACTAGCTTTGCATGTGTTTGGTGGTCTGAACATTGTAGATTATATCCTGTTCCAGCTACTTGGGCTGCTTTGAAAACTGCTATGCGTACTCGTTGGGTTCCACCATATTATCAACATGAATTACTTCAAAAATTGCAGCGTTTAAGACAAGGGAAAAATTCTGTAGAAGAATATTATCAGGAATTACAAACTGGCATGATTAGATGTGGTATTGTTGAGGAGAATGAAGCTATGCTTGCACGTTTTATGGGTGGATTAAATAAAGAGATTCAGACCATTCTAGAGTATAAGGATTATAATAATATCACTCGTTTATTCCATCTTGCTTGTAAAGCTGAACGTGAAGTGCAGGATCGACAGCCATTGGCGTGAACTAACTTTTCTGCAGGTCGACCTTCATCATGGACACCGCGTGCATCTTCTACTTCCACTTCACCATCACCTCCATCAGGTGCCACCTCCAGCCGTGATACAAGAAAGCAGGCACAACCACCACTCTCTGCCAAGAGCACACCTGCCGGGCCTGCGCAGAGCTCTTCTTCTTCCATGGCATCGACAGGGCACACAAGTGATATTATTTATCGTCGTTGTAAGGGAAGAGGACATTTTGCGAGAGAATGCAAATCTCAGCGTGTAATGATTGATACTGAAGATGGTGGGTATGAGTCCGCTAGTGACTATGATGAGGAGGCTTTGGCTCTTATTACCCGTGAAGAACATGGTGGAGATGATTCTGAAACTGAGACGCAATACATGGCTCCTGAAGACGCTGACAGGTATGAATGTTTAGTTGCTCAACGTGTTTTGAGTGTGCAGGTCACACAAGCAGAGCAAAATCAGAGGCATAATTTGTTCCATACAAAAGGGAGTTGTGAAGGAACGTTCTGTTCGCGTCATCATAGATGGAGGGAGCTGTAACAACTTGGCTAGCATGGAGATGGTGGAGAAGCTATCTCTCACCACAAGACCACATCCACATCCTTACTACATCCAATGGTTCAACAACAGCGGCAAGGTTAAGGTAACACGTACTGTTCGTGTGCATTTTAGTATCTCTACATATGCTGATTATGTTGATTGTGATGTGGTACCCATGCAAGCATGTTCCTTATTACTAGGTAGACCATGGCAATTTGATAAAAATTCTGTACACCATGGTAGAAACAATCAGTATACTCTTGTTCATAAGGATAAAAATATTACTTTGCTTCCTATGACTCCTGATTCCATTTTGAAAGATGACATTAATAGAGCTAATAAAGCAAAACATGAGAAAAATAAGAGTGAAAATCAGATTGTGGCAAATGAATTTGCGCAACAAATGAAACCTAATAGTAAACCATCTAGTGTTGTTTCTGAAATTAAATTGAAAAGTGCATGTTTACTTGCCACAAAATCTGATATTGATGAGCTAGATTTCAGCAAATCTGTTTGCTATGCTTTTGTGTGCAAAGAGGCATTATTTTCATTCGAGGACGTGCCTTCCTCTTTGCCCCCTGCTGTCACTAACATTTTGCAGGAGTTCGCTGACGTCTTCCCACAAGACGTGCCACCGGGATTACCACCTATTCGAGGGATTGAGCATCAAATTGACTTAATTCCCGGTGCATCGCTACCCAACCGTGCACCATACCATACCAATCCAGAGGAGACGAAGGAGATTATGCGTCAAGTACAGGAGCTGCTCGACAAAGGTTATATACGCGAATCTCTTAGTCCTTGTGTTGTTCCTATTATACTAGTGCCTAAAAAGGATGGTACGTCGCGTATGTGTGTTGATTGTAGAGGCATTAATAATATTACTATTCGTTATCGTCATCCTATTCCTAGGCTAGATGATATGCTTGATGAATTGAGTGGCTCTACAATATTCTCCAAAGTTGATTTGCGTAGTGGATACCATCAAATTCGTATGAAATTGGGAGATGAATGGAAAACTGCATTTAAAACTAAGTTTGGTTTATATGAGTGGTTAGTCATGCCTTTTGGATTAACTAATGCACCTAGTACTTTCATGAGACTAATGAACGAAGTTTTACGTGCTTTCATTGGACGATTTGTGGTAGTCTATTTTAATGATATACTGATTTATAGCAAATCTTTGGAAGAACATTTGGAACATTTACGTGCTGTTTTTATTGCTCTACGTGATGCACGTTTGTTTGGTAACCTTGGGAAGTGCACCTTTTGCACCGACCGAGTATCTTTTCTTGGCTATGTTGTTACTCCACAGGGAATTGAAGTTGATAAAGCCAAGATTGAAGCTATTGAGAGTTGGCCGCAGCCCAAAACGGTCACACAAGTGCGGAGTTTTCTTGGACTCGCTGGTTTCTATAGTCGTTTTGTGAGAGATTTTAGCACCATTGCTGCCCTTCTCAACGAGCTTACAAAGAAGGATGTGCCTTTTGTTTGGGGTACTGCACAGGAAGAAGCCTTCACGGTATTGAAAGATAAGTTGACACAAGCTCCTTTACTCCAACTTCCTGATTTTAATAAGACTTTTGAGCTTGAATGTGATGCTAGTGGAATTGGATTAGGAGGTGTGTTATTACAAGATGGTAAACCTGTTGCATACTTTTCTGAAAAATTGAGTGGGCCTAGTCTGAATTATTCTACTTATGATAAAGAACTATATGCTCTTGTTCGGACTTTAGAAACTTGGCAACATTATTTATGGCCCAAAGAATTTGTTATACATTCTGATCATGAATCTTTGAAACATATTAAAAGTCAAGCTAAACTGAATCGTAGACATGCTAAATGGGTTGAATTCATTGAAACTTTCCCTTATGTCATTAAACACAAGAAGGGTAAAGAAAATGTTATTGCTGATGCAATGTCTCATCGCTATACTATGCTTTCACAACTTGACTTCAAAATATTTGGTTTGGAGACCATCAAAGATCAATATGTGCATGATGCTGATTTTAAAGGTGTTTTGCAGAATTGTAAAGAAGGAAGAACCTAGAACAAGTTCGTCGTTAATGATGGATTTGTGTTCCGTGCTAACAAGCTATGCATTCCAGCTAGCTCTCTTCGTCTTTTGTTGTTGCAGGAGGCGCATGGAGGAGGATTAATGGGACACTTTGGCGTGAAGAAGACGGAGGACGTACTTGCTACACATTTCTTTTGGCCAAAGATGAGACGGGATGTTGAGCGTTTTGTTGCTCGCTGCACTACATGTCAAAAAGCTAAGTCACGACTCAATCCTCATGGTTTATATATGCCTTTGCCTGTACCTAGTGTTCCTTGGGAGGATATATCTATGGACTTTGTTTTAGGTTTACCTCGAACAAAGAAGGGGAGGGATAGCATATTTGTTGTCGTGGATAGATTCTCAAAAATGGCACACTTTATACCATGTCATAAAAGCGATGATGCTGTTAATGTTGCTGATTTGTTCTTCTGTGAAATTATTCGTTTGCATGGTGTGCCAAATACTATTGTTTCAGATCGTGATACTTAATTTCTTAGCCACTTTTGGAGATGTTTATGGGCTAAGTTGGAGACTAAACTGCTTTTTAGTACTACTTGTCACCCCCAAACTGATGGACAAACTGAACTAGTCAATAGAACATTGTCTACTATGCTTAGGGCTGTTTTGAAGAATAATAAGAAAATGTGGGAAGAATGCTTGCCTCATATTGAGTTTGCTTATAATCGTTCATTGCATTCTACTACTAAGATGTGCCCTTTTGAAATTGTGTATGGTTTCCTACCTCGTGCACCTATTGATTTGTTGCCTCTTCCATCTTCGAAGAAGGTTAATTTTGATGCTAAACAACGTGCTGAATTGATCTTAAAAATGCATGAGTTAACTAAGGAAAACATTGAGCGTATGAATGCTAAATATAAACTTGCTGGAGATAAGGGTAGAAAACATGTTGTGTTTGCACCTGGAGATCTTGTTTGGTTACATTTGCGTAAGGATAGATTTCCTGATTTGCGCAAATCAAAGCTAATGCCACGTGCTGATGGTCCTTTTAAGGTGTTAGAGAAAATAAATGATAATGCATATAAACTTGAGCTGCCTGCAGATTTTGGGGTTAGTCCCACTTTTAACATTGCAGATTTGAAGCCTTATTTGGGTGAGGAAGATGAACTTCCGTCGAGGACGACTTCATTTCAAGAAGGGGAGGATGATGAGGACATCAATACAATTGTTACACCCACAGCCCCTGCTGCTATACATACTGGACCAATTACTAGAGCTTGTGCACGCCAACTAAATTACCAGGTACTTTCGTTTCTTGGTAATGATTCTAATGTTCATGAGAATATGATGCTGCCTAAATTGGATACATTTGTTTTGCTTACAAATGAAGGGCCTAGCTTGGAGAAGGATGAACATTGGAGCAAGAACAAGCATGGAGATGATGGCATGCGCAAGGGAAACAAGAACGGAGTTACAAGTGATGATTTCAGGACTTTGAAGCCACCATAATGGGTGCATGAAGCCTTGGACGAAATATACAAGATGCCACTTCATAAATTTCGTCCCGAGGCTATTTTAGGTGCTGCGTCACCTTATTATTGGGCCAGGCCCATGTAATTTCGAAATACATAAGTATAGGCTATTTTTAGAGTCCGTATGAGTGGGGAAACAAGAGATAGGGTTGATTTCGGACCCCTCCACCAAGGGCCACGAAATTCCCCCCCCCCTCTTCCTCCATATATACAGCCCTTAGGGCATCGTTTAGACTTTGGGTTTTGTTTAGATTAAAAGTTCGCCATAGTTGCAACTTCGCGTACTTCGTTTGTGTTCAACGACCAGACAAAGGCGTCACAGAACCCCACCTTGATCAATAAAGCTTTCATCTTATATTCGCAATATCCAGATTGCAATCTCAGTTTCTTGCTTGTTCTTCGTTTGCTCGCAGGAAACAGACCCTCGTGGTCAGGTTGATCGTGCTCCGGCGTGGTCAATAACCTCTCGGAGTTGGTTTAGCGATTGCTAAGGCGCGACGTCCTCGCACGTTCGTAGTCGGATCGTCAAAGTCGACTTCCACCAAAGCGATATCCATCATCTCATCGAAAGACGGGACACCTTTGCCTCTATCACTTTGTTTTAGGTTTACCTCGAACAAAGAAGGGGAGGGATAGCATATTTGTTGTCGTGGATAGATTCTCGAAAATGGCACACTTTATACCATGTCATAAAAGCGATGATGCTGTTAATGTTGCTGATTTGTTCTTTCGTGAAATTATTCGCTTGCATGGTGTGCCAAATACTATTGTTTCAGATCGTGATACTAAATTTCTTAGCCACTTTTGGAGATGTTTATGGGCTAAGTTGGGGACCAAACTGCTTTTTAGTACTACTTGTCACCCCCAAACTGATGGACAAACTGAAGTAGTCAATAGAACATTGTCTACAATGCTTAGGGCTGTTTTGAAGAATAATAAGAAAATGTGGGAAGAATGCTTGCCTCATATTGAGTTTGCTTATAATCGTTCATTGCATTCTACTACTAAGATGTGCCCTTTTGAAATTGTGTATGGTTTCCTACCTCGTGCACCTATTGATTTGTTGCCTCTTCCATCTTCGGAGAAGGTTAATTTTGATGCTAAACAACGTGCTGAATTGATCTTAAAAATGCATGAGTTAACTAAGGAAAACATTGAGCGTATGAATGCTAAATATAAACTTGCTGGAGATAAGGGTAGAAAACATGTTGTGTTTGCACGTGGAGATCTTGTTTGGTTACATTTGCGTAAGGATAGATTTCCTGATTTGCGCAAATCAAAGCTAATGCCACGTGCTGATGGTCCTTTTAAGGTGTTAGAGAAAATAAATGATAATGCATATAAACTTGAGCTGCCTGCAGATTTTGGGGTTAGTCCCACTTTTAACATTGCAGATTTGAAGCCTTATTTGGGTGAGGGAGATGAGCTTCCGTCGAGGACGACTTCATTTCAAGAAGGGGAGGATGATGAGGACATCAATACCATTGTTACACCCACAGCCCCTGCTGCTATACATACTGGACCAATTACTAGAGCTCGCGCACGCCAATTAAATTACCAGGTACTTTCGTTTCTTGGTAATGATTCTAATGTTCATGAGAATATGATGCTGCCTAAATTGGATACATTTGTTTTGCTTACAAATGAAGGGCCTAGCTTTGAGAAGGATGAAGATTGGAGCAAGAACAAGCATGGAGATGATGGCATGCGCATGGGGGACAAGAACGGAGTTACTAGTGATGATTTCAGGACGTTGAAGCCACCATAATGCGTGCATGAAGCCTTGGACGAAATATACAAGATGCTACTTCATAACTTTCGTCCAGAGGCTATTCTAGGTGCTGCATCACCTTATTATTGGGCCAAGCCCATGTAATTTCGAAATACTTGAGTATAGGCTATTTTTAGAGTTCGTATGTGTGGGGAAACAAGAGATAGGGTTGGTTTCGGACCCCTTCCCCAAGGGCCACGAAATTCCCCCCTCTTCCTGCATATATACAGCCCTTAGGGCGTCGTTTAGACTTTGGGTTTTGTTTAGATTAAAAGTTCGCCATAGCTGCAACTTCGCGTACTTCGTTTGTGTTCAACGACCAAACAAAGGCGTCACAGAACCCCACCTTGATCAATAAAGCTTTCATCTTACATTCGGAATATCCAGATTGCAATCTCAGTTTCTTGCTTGTTCTTTGTTTGCTCGCAGGAAACAGACCCTCGTGGTCAGGTTGATCGTGCTCCGGCGTGGTCAATAACCTCTCGGAGTTGGTTTAGCGATTGCTAAGGCGCGACGTCCTCGCACGTTCGTAGTCGGATCGTCAAAGTCGACTTCCATCAAAGCGATATCCATCATCTCATCGAAAGACGGGACACCTTTGCCTCTATCACCACCCGAGCTGTCGCTAGCATCGTCTTCATCATCGTCGTCCGCGCCACCTTCTCTGACCACCACCACGGCCGCGTCATCCTCAGGGGCGAACTCCGCGACCAGGGCGTCCACGTGGTCGTCCACCCAATTCGACGGGTTGTCTTGGATAACCCCGGGCACGGGGGCTATGGCGGCGTCAGTCAAAATGGGGATCAAGGCTCTGGAGGTGACTGAAGATGCGTGAGAATGCGCGCGCAAGGAGGCCCCGGCTCCTCTCCTCAATGAGCTCGTGAGCCCTCGTGGCCCGGTCCTCCTGGCGCGTCACGACCTCGGTGAAGAAGCGGAGGTGGTTGGCGTAATCTTCCTCACACGGGTGAGGGGCGCTCTCCTCGCAGATGGTGCTCAAGGCTTGGTTGGCTCTCACCCCGAGGCCCTGGAGCATAGAAGCGTGCGCGCGCTGCAGCATCTGCCGACGGCACGCCTCATCCGCATTCTTCTTTGCGAGGGACGCGGCACCATCGATCTGCTGCTTGAGTGAGAGCAAGTCGGCGCGCGTGGAGGCCAAGTCAGCCTGGGCGGAGGCCTGAGCTGCCTTGGCGGTCCTCTCGAGCTGCTCCGACTCGTTTAGCTTTGTCCTAAGGGCGGCTGTCCTACCCTTAACCTCGGCTTCCAGAGCTCCAGCTTCAGGTAGTGCTTGTCGGTAAGATCCGCGCGAGTCTTCGCCACCCTCCGACCGACCTCCTCCTAGATCTTGGCTTCTCGCGCAGTGAAGGCGTCCTCAGCCATGGCCTACCTGGCGCTCCCTCACCTCCAGCTGCTCAAGCTCCAGGCTGCGCACCAAGGCCTCCAGCACAAGTGCCTCCTCACGTTTCCGGATCTCCTTCTCTTCAGAAGGTGCTCCCCTTAGTGACACGGCCAAGACGGCCCTATGCGCTTCAATCGGCTGCTCAAGGGCAGCATTCGAGGCCTGGAGTTCCCGCTCACGCTCCTCGGCAGCCTCACGGTGATGGTCAGCCACCCTAGTCTCCTCCAAGGCCCGGGCACAAGGCTGGCGTGAGGTCGCAAGGGACACCGCCGCCTTTGCGCTAGCACGCTCATGCTGAAGATGCCCGAGGTTGATGGCCACCTTCAACTAGTGCCACTCGTGTGCTAGCCGAAGGTCCTCCGTCTCAAGGCGGGCATCGACGTAGGCAAGCTCTTCTCTGAGCCGGCTCAACACACCCATCGCCTCCCGAAATAGCACGTGGCGAACAGCCCCGCGCCCGCACGCGAGCTCCAGCGCATGGCCAAGCCCATCCTTCGTGCCGTGAGTTGTTGGGGAAGCTTGAGGTGGCCCGCCTGCCCCTGGCGGGGGGCTGGAGGCCGGTGCTTTCCCCGCCAACCTTTGGGCCTCAACAGAGGTGCTGGGTGGCGTGGCCTTGCTACTCGAAGACGAAGCCGGTGCTGGGATTACCCAGCCACCAGTGATGACCAATGGAGGAGCCCTCGGCACGCCTTCTGCGCCCCAGGCCAGACCGTGAAGGAGGGGCGACAGGAACGCAGGATCAAGACCCCCCATCGGCGCGTCCGCCTCTTGGACAGGCCCCGTGCCTCGCGCAGTGGTCCAGCGTTTAGAGCTCGAGACCAGGGCGAGCCAAGGGCTGGTGGAGGCCGCTCCTCAGGAGACCTCGCCACTACAGCCGAAGGGATCCTGAAGAGCCATTGTCAAGAAAGGACGCAACACGCAGGAAATCACGAAGATAAGGTACTTACTCGTCTATGGCTATGTACTTCCTCTGCTTCGGCGGCCGGTAGGCGTCACCACTTCAGCTTGTAGACCCTTTCCTCTTGAGGAGTGCTTCGAGGTTCAGGCGAAGCTGGCCGAAGCCCGGGGCGCGACCGTCAGCGTCTGGGGCATTCGGTGGGGCCCCTGGGGTGGCGACCTCGGGAGCATCGGACTGCGCCAGCTCCCCAGCCTCCAGCTCAGGACTGCTTGCCCGAGCTTCGGGTGCGGCGACCTCGGGAGCCTCGGACCGCACCAGCTCTTCGGCCACCCCCTCAGGACAGCTCTTGGGGGCTGCCATCTCAGGAGCGTCGGGCTGCATCATCTCTTCGGCAGCCGCCCCGGCGGCACTCGACAGCGCTCGCCCTCGTACATCCGCCTCTGGGGCGCACGCCGCGGGGACAGCGGGCAGAGGGACCATGAGGACGGGGTTCTCGCGGGGCCCTTCAAGGCCGGCCGGGCGTAGCCCCCACTCATCAAAAAGGGGCATCTGCCTCACGAACTCCTCCTTGTTCAAGCAACAGTACAGGAGGTAGCCCTCCTCCGGAAGCGTGCCTGCCACCGGGTCACCCGTCAAGAGCTCGAGCACCGTGCGCAGCATCTCGGGAGGAAGCGCAGGCACATGGAGCCTCAACGGGTCCCTGCTGCCAGTGAAGGCCACATTTGTTGAGAATGACGCTGAAGCGGAGCAATGCGGCACTGGACGAACTCCTTCACCACCATGGGTGTCGTCACCCTGAGCTTCTTAAACCTGGCCAACTGGCACCATACGTGGGCAAGCCGATGGGCGACGAGCTTCGCGTGCCCCCAGCAACAGCTGGGTACGGCTGGAAAGAGGAGGGAGTTGAGCACGCCGACATCGACGAACACCCACCGCTTCCGAAATCCACTTACAACTGGCGAGAGCTCGAAGTTGATGCCTGAGCCGGCTGTCGCCGCTACGACCTGAAAGGCCACACACCCCGAGCGCTGGCGGGCGTCAACCAGGTGAAGCGAGAAGAAATGACGAAACAAGGCCACGGAAGGGGCAATGCCCACCATAGCATCGCAGACGAAGGCGAAGACATCAAGGAGAATGATGGATTGAGGATCCAGATGCAACGCGTGGACTTGGTAATGCGAGAGTACGGCGTTGAAGAAAAACAGCTTGAAACCAAATTTTAAATTTCCAAAATCATGGTCAAGTTGTTTATATGGACAGTGGGGATCAAGACGAAGATTTTGGGGTTGGTTTCACTGGATTTGGATAAACGAGCAAAAAGTAATGAGGGTTTGAAGATCAGGGACTAATTTGTAAGAAAACTATTCACGGATAGGTCCCTAGCCAGAAAATAAACAGAAAAGGAAAAATCTATCGGAAGAACGTCCGCGAACGCTCGCTAAATAACCTAATAAATAAATAAATAAACCAATCTAATCTAATAAACCAAAACTTTTTTAAAAGAAAACCGAACTAAACCGAGAAAAATCGGATCGGTTTATACCGGTCGGCGGCGGCGGCTCGGTCAACGGCGGCGTCGGGCGAGGCGGCGGCGGCTTGCACGGGCGGCGGCGATGGCGGTAGGGCGGCGTGATGAGGAGAAGAGGGCCCGGGGCCTCCGCTTATAAAGCCCGGGGGGGCGGCGGCTTGGGGCAGGGGGCGGCCTCGGGAGGCGGACTCCCGGTCGGTCATGGCGGCGGCAGTCTTGTGCTCCAGCCGGACTCGGAAGAGGCGACAGCGAGCTGGGCCACGGCCTGGCGCTAGCTGGGCCGGCCCAGTTAGGATTTTTTTTAAAATAATTTCGCCGATAAAGAAGAATCCAAAAATAAAATAAATAAAAATCCTAAAATCCCAAAAATAATTTTCACGGTCCTCTCCTAATATTTAGGACAACATGAACATTTTTGTGGGCTAAAATCGAATTTTTAAAAATGCAAAATTTTCCCTAATTTAACCGAATAAAATCTTAAATAAATTCAAATAAAATATATTTTTATTTAAAATTAAATTTCCATTATTTCCTCACTGTTTTGAAGAAGTCATATTATCTTCTCTCATCATTATATTTATTTTGAAATAATTGGAAAAATAATTTCAAATAAAATCACCTTGATCCAATTTACCAATTTTGAAAAATTTAAAATGGAATTTTATGAAAACCTCCAACTCTCTCAAATGGTCCTTGTGTTGCTTAAGGTCTCTAGGATCAAAATGTCCAAATAAAACCAATTCAAAAATGCAAGAATCATGGATGCATATGATGACCTAATGATTAACATCCAAATTGAAAATTGGGATGTTACAAACCTACCCCCCTTAAGATGAATATCGCCCTCGAGATTCGGGATGGCTAGCAAATAGGTCTGGGTGGTCTTTCCGTAGGTCTCCTTCTCGCTCCCAGGTGGCTTCTTCCTTGGTATGGTGGCTCCACTAAACTTTGCAAAACTTGATGACCTTGCTGCGTGTAACTCGGCTGGCAAACTCGAGAATCTTGACGGGTTTCTCCTCGTAGGTTAGGTCACTCTCCAACTGAATTGCTTCTAGGGGCACTGTATCTCTCAGAGGAATATCAGCCATCTCTTCATGGCACTTCTTCAATTGGGAAACGTGAAATACATCATGAACTCCTGACAATCCTTCAGGTAACTCCAACTTGTAGGCTACTTCCCCCATACGTTCCAAAACTCGGTATGGTCCTACAAATCTTGGGACTAACTTTCCCTTGAATCCAAATCGTTTAACTCATCGGTGACACACGAAGATATGCTCTGTCTCCGATTTCATAGGCTACCTCCTTGCGTTTAGTGTCAGCATAACTCTTCTGCCTGGACTGAGCTACCTTCAGTCTATCCTGAATCAACTTAACCTTCTCTTCAGACTCTTTGATTAAATCCGGTCCGAACAATTGACGGTCTCCAACTTCATCCCACATCAATGGTGTCCTGCACCTCCTTCCATACAAAGCTTAGAAAGGGGCCATCTTCAAACTAGCCTGGTAACTGTTGTTGTATGAGAACTCTGCGTGAGGCAAATTATCATCCCAACTAGATCCATAATCTAGCGCACAAGCTCTCAACATGTCCTCCAGAATCTGATTGACTCTCTCGGTCTGTCCATCTGTCTGCGGATGAAAGGCCGTACTGAACTCTAGCCTGGTACCCAAAGTCTGGTGCAACTGATTCCAAAACTTCGAGGTAAACTGTGTTCCTCTATCTGATATGATGGTCCTCGGAACTCCATGCAGACATACGATCCTGGTCATATATATCTTGGCCAACTTTGCACTTGTATAAGTAGTTTTCACAGGGATAAAGTGAGCCACTTTGGTCAAGCGAGCAACTACTATCCAAATAGAGTCATATCCTGATCGTGTCCTGGGTAACCCAGTGATGAAATCCATGCCAAGCTTATCCCAGTTCCATTCGGGTATCGGCATAGGTTGAAGTAGTCCTGCTGGCTTCTGATGCTCTGCCTTGACTCTCTGACAGACGTCACATACTGCTACATACTAAGCAATATCCTTCTTCATACCTGTCCACCAGAAACGTTCCTTCAAATCCAAATACATCTTGGTGTTTCCGGGGTGAATCGAGTATGGCGAATCATGAGCTTCCTGAAGAATTAACTTCCTGATCTCTGGGTCATTAGGCACATAAATACGATCCTCAAACCATAAAGTTTCGTGCTCATCCTCACGAAAACCTTTGGCTTTTCCTTTACTCATCTTTTCCTTTATCTCCGCAATCTCCTTATCAGTCTTCTGGGCTTCTCGAATCTTTCCCAAAAATGTGGACTGAACCTCCAATGCTGCTACAAAACCTCTCGGAACTATCTCCAGTCGAAGTTCCCTGAGATCTTCGGCTAACTCCTGCGGTAATCCTCCGATTAAGAGAGTATTGACATAACTCTTGCGACTCAAAGCGTCTGCTACAACATTGGCCTTTCCCGGATGATAATGCAGCTTCATATCATAATCCTTTATTAGCTCCAACCATCTCCTTTGCCTAAGATTCAACTCCTTCTACGTGAAGATGTACTTCAAACTCTTATGATCCGTGTATACATCACAACGGTTTCCAATAAGAAAATGTCTCCAGGTCTTGTGCGCATGCACTACGGCTGCTAACTCCAAATCATGCGTGGCATAATTCAACTCATGAGGTCGGAGTTGACGCGAGGCATATGAAAGAACTCTTCCGTCTTGCATAAGTAGACCTCCAAGTCCTTGGCGAGAAGCGTCGCAATATACATGGAAATCCTTGCGTATATTCGGAAAGATTAGCACTGGGGCTGTAACTAACCGTTTCTTCAACTCCTGAAAACTAGCCTCACATTCTTCGGTCCATCTGAATTTGGTGGCCTTCTTCAATAACTCCGTTGTGGGCTTCACAATCTTGGAAAAATTCTCAATGAACCTCCGGTAATATCCTGTGAGTCCAAGAAAACTGCGTATCTCTCCAACTGAGGTGGGTGCCAACCACTCAGTGACAGACTGATCCTTAGTAGGGTCGACTGCTATACCTTCTCCAGATAAAACATGTCCCAGAAAACCAACTTCCTTCAACCAAAACTCACATTTGCTAAACTTGGCATATAGCTGATGTTCCCTGAGCTTCTCGAGAACTAAGCGCAAATGTTCCTTGTGTTCTTGTTCATTCTTTGAGTACACCAATATATCATCAATGAACACCACAACAAACTTATCCAAGAACTCCATGAACACCTTATTCATCATACTCATAAAATAGGCAGGGGCGTTACTCAATCCAAAAGACATGACCGTGTACTCATATAGCCCATACCTTGTGGTAAAAGCTGTCTTAGGTATATCCTGTTCTCGGATCTTCAGCTGGTCGTATCCTGATCGAAGATCAATCTTGGAGAATACTTTAGCTCTCTGCAGCTGGTCAAACAAATCATTGATCATCGGTAGTGGGTATTTGTTCTTCATCGTCACCTCATTCAGTGCATGATAATCAACAACCATTCTCAAAGATCCATCCTTCTTCTCAACTAAGAGCACTAGGGCTCCCCACGGTGATGAACTTGGTCGAATATAACC
Source organism: Triticum aestivum (assembly GCF_018294505.1). Classification (NCBI taxonomy): domain Eukaryota; kingdom Viridiplantae; phylum Streptophyta; class Magnoliopsida; order Poales; family Poaceae; genus Triticum; species Triticum aestivum. The sequence continues at coordinate 342,754,271 of NC_057814.1, forward strand.
TTTCTCCAATAACTCCTTTGTAGCGACCAGACCTCAAACAGTCTAGTCTCTATGCATCAGTGTCATCCCTGGATCGGTAATGCTGACACGCACAGTACTTTGAAGGATTTATAACAGAGTAGCAATCACACACTTATTACATCGAATAGTTCAAGAGAACTCAATACAATAAATATGGCTTAAGGCCATCTAAAATACGATAACAGAGGAAGGCTTGGAAGATAAAGTGAGTCCATCAACTCCAACGGCATCACTGGGTATAAGACCACGACCTAAGGCTCCTTACTCGTCGTCTGAAAAAGTCTGCAACATGATACGTTGCAGCCCGAAAACGGGTCAGCACATGGAATATGCTGGCAAAGTAACACATAGAGAGTAATGAACAGAATAATGCTATCACTACATGCATATTTGGCTGGTGGAAAGCTCTACGGTTACAGTTTTGCGAAAAGCCAATTTTTCCCTACCACAAAGGAATAAATTTTATTTAACTATCATGGTGGTTGTTAAACATTGAGAAGGTACCTCCAACTCAATCCCAATTAAGAACGTGATTAACCCAATCAAATTAAATTAAGTAACATGATGATGAGATTCACATGATAATCCAAGAACTAGATACTCAAGATGTCCATAACCGGGGACACGCTAATCATGATTAGTTTGTACACTCTGCAGAGGTTTGTGCACTTTTCCCCACAACACTCGATCGCCTCCGCTTGATTTCTCGCACTACATGGTGTTTGAGAAATGGATGACTGAGACACAGTCTTTCAGAAACACTACTCTTTACTCCGGGTGGACAGTTACACCTACTTTCCCCTACATCTGCTAGCCCACCTCTTCAAGAGGTCATGTAACCTACTCAACTATGCTAGAGCCCATAATAGCTTGTGGCTGCACACGGAAGTTTCTAGCATGAATAATCTCATGATCCCTTTGAGTCTAGGTGGCGGTCCATAGGATGATCACAGGGGTACTCCGGGATATCCAAAAATACAGTCAACGCTGGTTTCTCCAGGTGCCTCAATCCACCCAGATGTAAATTAAAGTAGCCACTTTAAGTTGAACCATAATTAATAATCTCACATCTGTCATGAAGAATTCACTCAAACCCAATCCACGTCTACGAGCATAGCATAACAATATAAGCAAACGTAGAAGTAACTCCCAAAGGTTTGATAGTAAACAGGACAATAGGTACTACCTCATCTACTTCCCAAAACCCACATATTAATCAGATCCTAATCATGCAACTCTTTGAGGATTGATCTAATGCAATAAAACTGGGTGATGAAAAGTATGATCAAAGTGTTACTTGCCTTGCTGATGATCCGTGAAACCTAGAGACTCGTAGTAGCACGCTTCGCACTCCGGGTACTCTATCACAAACAAACAATACATACATAAGCAATCAAGCAAGGGTGCACGAAATAAAACTCAAAATAAGAGATCTAACCAGAAAGTTCAACTTAAGAACTCTGGTTTGCAAAACGAATCAATTCAAACGAAGCAACGAAGGTCAAACGGCGAAAGAAACAAGCTTCGTTTACTAATCTGGATCTAAGTCAAATTTTACAGTAGCAAAAACTTATTTGAGTTGGTTAAATGGAAAGAGAATTTTGAGACGAAACTCTAGGCACTTGAATAGCCTGATTCCGATAAACGAGCGAAAAGTTATACTAAAATGAAAAACAGATCGGAAATCGCGATCAAGAATAATCGCGGAAAATCCGAGAAAAAGAAAAACTGACGAACAGGCTAACGATCAAACGTTCGCTGTCTGTAAAAAAGACGAAAACCGTTCGTTAAAACGAACGAACGAACGGGCGTATGCTATTTAACTAAACCGAAAAAAAATTAAACCGATCTAATATAAAAAACGCATCTCGGTTTCGAAATAAAACCGAACGGTTTTTCGAGAAAAACCGGCGGCTACCTCGGTTCACGTGACGACGGCGGCGGCGAGCGGCTCCGACGGGTGGCGGCGTCGGGCGAGAGGCGGCGGGGCTCCCGCGGGCGGCGGCGGGGCTCCGGCGGGTGGCGGGTCGGGCGGCGGGGCGACGCGGGCGGCGGCGCGGGCGGCGGCGGCGGCTAGGGTTTCGGGGCGGCGGCGACTTGGGCTGAGGCGGGGCTCGGGCCGCGACTTTAAAGGCCGGCCGGGCTGAGGTGTCCGGATCGGACACGACCCGTAAGGCGGTTGACTTTTAAAAAAAATCGGACGTGCAGAAAAAGTAAGAAAAGAAATACTAAACAGACTCCAAAAATCCCAAAATAAATTTTCCCTGTCCTCTAAAAATAAGCCGGACAAGATGAACATTTATTTGGGCCTAAAATGCAATTTTGAAAAACGCGTATTTTTCCTAATTCGAATAAAATCCAAATAAAATCAAATATTTGTTTTTAATATTTTTCCTCCAATATTTCATTATTTGTGGAGAAGTCATTTTATCCCCTCTCACATATTTTGATATGAAATATTTTCGGAGAGGAAAATAATTAAAACAAATGATCCTATTTTCAAAATTTGAGAAAACCCAAATATGAAAATAACGAAATCCCCAACTCTCTCCGTGGGTCCTTGAGTTGCGTGAAATTTCTAGGATCGCAAATCAAAATGCAATAAAATATGATATGCATGATGATCTAATGTATAACATTCCAAATTGAAAATTTGGGATGTTACAAACCTACCCCCCTTAAGATGAATCTCGCCCTCGAGATTCGGGTTGGCTAGAAAATAGGTGAGAGTGGTCCTTCCGTAGATCTTCCTCTCGCTCCCAGGTGGCTTCATCCTCGGTATGGTGACTCCACTGAACTTTGCAAAACTTGATAACCTTGCTGCGGGTGACTCGGCTGGCATACTCAAGAATCTTAACTGGTTTCTCCTCATAGGTCAAGTCACTATCCAGCTGAATCGCTTCCAATGGCACTGTATCTCTCAGTGGTATCTCAGCCATCTCTGCGTGGCACTTCTTCAGCTGAGAAACATGGAACACATCGTGAACTCCCGACAATCCTTCGGGCAATTCCAACTTGTAAGCAGCTTCCCCCATACGCTCCAAAACTTTGTATGGTCCTACAAAACGTGGCGCTAACTTTCCCTTAACTCCAAAGCGCTTTACTCCTCGAAGTGGTGATACTCGAAGATAAACTCTGTCTCCGACTTCGTAAACTGTCTCCTTGCGTTTAGAATCCGCATAACTCTTCTGCCTGGACTGGGCTACCTTGAGCCTATCGCGAATCAACTTCACTTTCTGTTCAGACTCTTTAATCAAATCTGGTCCAAACAACTGGCGGTCTCCAACTTCGTCCCACAACAACGGTGTCCTGCACCTCCTTCCGTACAGAGCTTCGAAAGGGGCCATCTTCAAACTGGATTGATAACTGTTGTTGTAAGAGAACTCTGCATATGGCAAATTGTCGTCCCAACTAGATCCATAATCTACCGCACAAGCTCTCAGCATGTCCTCCAAAATCTGATTGACTCTCTCGGTCTGTCCGTCTGTCTGTGGATGAAAGGTTGTACTGAACTCTAGCCTGGTACCCAAAGTCTCGTGCAACTGATTCCAAAACTTTGAAGTAAACTGGGTTCCTCTATCTGATACAATGGTCCTCGGAACTCCATGGAGACATACGATCCTGGTCATGTATATCTTTGCCAACTTAGCACTTGTATAAGTGGTCTTTACTGGGATGAAATGAGCTACCTTCGTCAAACGATCGACTACAACCCATATCGAGTCATAGCCTGAACGAGTCCTGGGCAATCCTGTGATAAAATCCATGCCTAGCTTATCCCACTTCCATTCGGGTATCGGCAATGGTTGTAGCAATCCTGCTGGCTTCTGATGCTCTGCCTTTACTCTTTGACATACATCACAAACTGCTACATACTCCGCAATATCCTTCTTCATTCCGGTCCACCAGAAAGTATCCTTCAAATCCAAATACATCTTGGTATTTCCTGGGTGAATCGAATATGGTGAATCATGGGCCTCTTGCAGAATCAACTTCATGATCTCCGGATCATTGGGCACATAAACGCGGTCCTCAAACCATAAGGTATCGTGTTCATCCTCACGAAATCCCTTGGCTTTTCCTTTACTCATCCTTTCCTTTATCTCAGCAATTTCCTTGTTTGTTTTCCGAGCTTTTCTGATCTTATCCATCAAAGTAGACTGAATCTCCAATGCTGCTACAAAACCTCTTGGAACTATTTCCAAACATAGTTCACGAAGATCCTCTGCTAACTTCTTGGGTAACTCTCCGGTCATGAGCGTGTTGACATGGCTCTTGCGGCTCAACGCATCGGCTACTACGTTAGCCTTCCCTGGGTGATAATGCAATCTCATATCATAATCCTTAATGAGCTCCAACAATCTCCTTTGCCTGAGATTCAACTCCTTCTGCGTGAAAATGTACTTCAAACTCTTGTGATCCGTGTACACCTCACAATGGTTTCCGATGAGAAAATGTCTCCAAGTCTTCAACGCATGCACTACGGCTGCTAACTCCAAATCATGTGTAGCATAATTCAACTCATGGGGTTTAAGCTGTCATGAGGCGTATGAAACAACTATTCCCTCCTGCATTAGCACTGCTCCAAGTCCTCGACGAGAAGCGTCGCAATATACTTCATAATCCTTGCGTTGATCTGGCAGAATCAACACTGGCGCTGTAACCAAACGTTTCTTCAATTCCTGGAAACTAGCCTCACATTCCTCAGTCCAAATGAAATTTGGTGTCCTTCTTCAACAACTCCATCATAGGCTTTGCAATCTTCGAGAAATTCTCGATGAATCTCCGGTAATATCCTGCGAGTCCAAGAAAACTCCGGATTCCTCCAACTGTCGTGGGTGCTTCCCAACTTGTCACAGTGTTAACCTTGGTGGGATCTACTACTATTCCTTCTCCGGATATAACATGTCCAAGGAATCCAACTTCCTTTAACCAAAACTCGCACTTGCTGAACTTGGCATATAATTGATGTTCTCTAAGCTTTCCAAGTACCAAACGCAAATGCTTCTTATGCTCTTCTTCATTCTTTGAATAGACCAGAATATCATCAATGAACACTACGACGAACTTATCCAAAAACTACATAAACACTTTGTTCATCATGTTCATGAAATAGGCAGGTGTGTTAGTCAGTCCAAATGACATAACGGTGTACTCATATAGCCCATACCTTGTGGTAAAAGCTGTCTTGGTATATCCTGCTCTCGAATCTTCAACTGGTGGTATCCTGATCGCAAATCAATCTTGGAAAATACTTTATCTCCTTGTAGTCGGTCAAACAGATCATTGGTCATCGGCAGTGGGTACTTGTTCTTGATTGTTACTTCATTCAATCCACGATAATCAACAACCATCCTCAACGATCCATCTTTCTTCTCCACTAGAAGTACGGGTGATCCCCAAGGTGACAAACTTGGGCGAATATATCCTTTATCCAGTAACTCCTTAATCTGCTTCTTAGTTTCTTCCCAATCCTTAGCGGGCATCCTGTACCGTCTCTTAGATATTGGCCAAGTGCCTGGCAAAAGCTCAATCAAAAACTCGATGTCTCTATCCGGTGGCATGCCTGGCAACTCCTCTAGAAATACGTCAGGGAATTCCTTCACCACTGGTACTTCCTCCTGTACAACTCATGATAAGGAATTCACTTGAGTCCTCTTCAGCACATGTCGGGATACATACTTAATCCTTCTTCCTTCTGGGGTAGTAAGCAAAATTGTCTTACTGGCGCAATCGATGTTTCCTCCATACATCGATAGCCAATCCATTCCCAAAATCACATCCAAACCTTGTGACTCCAAAACTATTAGGTCTGAGGGGAAAACATGCCTACCTATGGCCAATGGCAACTGAAAACATCCTTGGCTTGCCATATACTCTGCTCCTGGCGAGGTTACTAACATAGGTGTTCTAAGAACTTTGGTGGGCAACTTAAACTTATCCACAAATCCCCTTGATATGTATGAATGTGATGCACCAGTATCAAAAAGAACGATTGCAGTAAATGACTTAACCAAGAACTTACCTATTACTGCATCAGGCTGTGCTTCAACCTCCTCCACATTAACGTGGTTCACCTGTCCCCTGTTGAAAGGGTTCGGCTTCTTCTCCGAGCTTCCATTGCCATTTCCATTCTTTGCTTCTGGACAATTAGTGGCATAATGTCCAGTCTTTTGGCACTTGAAACAGGTAACGTGGCTTAGATCCCTCTTGGCCGGGGTTGATGGGTTGGTACGGTTATGTCCGTTGCTTCCTCCGTTCCCATTGCCATTCTTGGGGCCACTATGATTGTGCGAACTTCCTCCATTGTGATTGTGACCTCCATGGTTATGCTGAAGGTGTCCTCCCGAGTTCGGGGTAAAACGAGGCTTCTGGTGAGCTCCTGTACTGTACTTTCCTTGTCCATACTTCCTCTAACGACTCTCAATTTGCTGCTGCTTCCCTTCAATCATGAGAGCTCTATCTACCAACTCCTGGTAGTTGTTAAAAGTTGCCACCATCAACTGCATGCTCAGCTCATCATTCAGTCCTTCCAGAAACTTCTCCTACTTAGCTGCATCCGTAGCAACGTCATCTGGGGCATAACGTGCTAACTTACTAAAATCCTCCATGTACTGGCCAACGGTACGTCCTCCTTGGCGTAAGTTGCGAAAATGGCCATAGCTCCTGCTGAAACATGGGCAGTACGGAAAGCTTGCTGAAACTGGTCCCATGTGACAGTGTCAATGGGGTGAGTGGCCGTGTAATTCTCCCACCATGATGCTGCGGGTCCATCAAGCTGATGTGCGGCAAAACGCACTCTCTCCGCATCTGTGCATCCTGCAGTGGTCAGCTCCCTTCCAACCTTGCAGAGCCAATCATCTGCCACAATCGGCTCGGTGCTACTGGAAAACACCGGCGGATTCAGCCTAAGAAATCGGGCTAAGTGATCAACAGGTGGTGGTGGTGGGTTGTTGTTGTTGTTGTTGCCTTGGTTTTGAACTAGCACTTGCATTAGGGCATTCTGCTGCTGAATCAACTGACTGATCTCCGGTGGGAAAACAAATCCGGTGTCGCGTCTCGGAGGCATCTGATGGTTTAGAAAAGATGAGAAAATAGAATAGAATGAGGTCTAGAGGGAAAACACTACCCATATGCACATGAGACAAACACAATCATATCACTCCAATCAATTCAAACAAGGCATACAATCGATCTAACTATCGTTACAAAGTGCTTGGACTATAATATATACATGGTGGAATACTACTACTAATTTGGTGGTCTACTAGAAAAATTGCTCAGTCGAAGACTCCATGATATCTGCTCCGGCTTCATCCTCCAAATCATCCTCACTGGGGTCCGAGCGGTGTCGTCAATGATGATGTAATTCTCCGGGCAAGTAGAATCGTCATCATCTCCTCCTGGTGCTGGGTCTCCCATGAAAACTCCTAGCTTCTTTGCCAGGTCGTCATTCTTCTCCACTAGTGCGACGATTTCCTCCATATAATCCTCGTGTGTAGCCTTGAGTTCTTCCTCCAGTTCCATGATCCTAGTCTTTGCCTTCTTCAGTTCTATCATGTCTGCGCACATCTGGTTCTCCTGGCGACGAATGTGCTGGTTTAACTCCTGGATGAAAGCTGCAATAGATCTATCCTTCCTGGTACTGATCATCTCCCATTGCTCGTCTCGGCGCCCACAAATCTGATAGATAGTATCCTTGAGATCATTGTGGTACACTTCTCCAATGCGTCCCATGGTGATGTGGGCTGCCATGCTCTTTCCTAGACTCCAAGTTGGTGCATCAAAGGAAAACTCTATGGGCTCAGTGATTGGCGTGAACGTCCTTCCTGGAACTTGAACTTGAATCATCCAGCGCTCCTCTTCTAGTAGTATGGCGTTGTAGGTTCCAGTGAAGCTTGGTATTCCGATGTTTAGGTACTTAGTAACTTCCTTCAAGTGTCGTCCAAAAGATGTATCCTCATCTGGTTGCGCGAACTTGTTCCTTGCATCCGCCATCCTAAAAGAGTGGAAGAAAGGAGAGGAGTCAGAAATGAGAAGAGAGTAGTGATCTAGGGCTTTAGCTTAGTGGTCGTGTCCTACAGTCAGCGTGTGCTCTGATACCATCTCTATTGCGACCAGACCTCAAACAGTCTAGTCTCTGTGCATCAGTGTCATCCCTGGATCGGTAATGCTGATACGCACAGTACTTTGAAGGATTTATAACAGAGTAGCAATCCCACACTTATTACATCGAATAGTTCAAGAGAACTCAATACAATAAATATAGCTTAAGGCCATCTAAAATACGATAACAGCGGAAGGCTTGGAAGATAAAGTGAGTCCATCAACTCCAACGACATCACTGAGTATAAGACCACGACCTAAGGCTCCTTACTCGTCGTCTGAAAAGTCTGCAACATGATACGTTGCAGCCCGGAAACGGGTCAGCACATGGAATATGCTGGCAAAGTAACACATAGAGAGTAATGAACAGAATAATGCTATCACTACATGCATATTTGGCTGGTGGAAAGCTCTATGGTTACAGTTTTGCGAAAAGCCAATTTTTCCCTACCACAAAGGAATAAATTTTATTTAACTATCATGGTGGTTGTTAAACATTGAGAAGGTACCTCCAACTCAATCCCAATTAAGAACGTGATTAACCCAATCAAATTAAATTAAGTAACATGATGATGAGATTCACATGATAATCCAAGAACTAGATACTCAGGATGTCCATAACCGGGGACACGGCTAATCATGATTAGTTTGTACACTCTGCAGAGGTTTGTGCACTTTTCCCCACAAGACTCGATCGCCTCCGCTTGATTTCTCGCACTACATGGTGTTTGAGAAACGGATGACTGAGACACAGTCTTTCAGAAACACTACTCTTTACTCCGGGTGGACAGTTACACCTACTTTCCCCTACATCTGCTAGCCCACCTCTTCAAGAGGTCATGTAACCTACTCAACTATGCTAGAGCCCATAATAGCTTGTGGCTGCACACAGAAGTTTCTAGCATGAATAATCTCATGATCCCTTTGAGTCTGGGTGGCGGTCCATAGGATGATCACACGGGTACTCCGGGATATCCAAAAATACAGGCAACACTGGTTTCTCCAGGTGCCTCAATCCACCCAGATGTAAATTAAAGTAGCCACCTTAAGTTGAACCATAAATTAATAATCTCACATCTATCATGAAGAATTCACTCAAACCCAATCCACGTCTACGAGCATAGCATAGCAATATAAGCAAACGTAGAAGTAACTCCCAAAGGTTTGATAGTAAACAGGACAATAGGTACTACCTCATCTACTTCCCAAAACCCACATATTAATCAGATCCTGGGTGATGAAAAGTATGTTCAACTTAAGAACTCCGGTTTGCAAAAAAAATCAATTCAAACGAAGCAACGAAGGTCAAACGGCTAAAGAAACAAGCTTCGCTTACTAATCTAGATCTAAATCAAATTTTACAGTAGCAAAAACTTGTTTGAGTTGGTTAAACGGAAAGAGAATTTCGAGACGTAACTCTAGGCGCTTGAATCGCCTGATTCCGATAAACGATCGAAAAGTTATACTAAAACGAAAAACAGATCGGAAATCGCGATCAGGAATAATCGCGGAAAATCTGAGAAAAAGAAAAACTGACGAACAGGCTAACGATCGAACGTTCGCTGTCTATAAAAAAAAGAAAACCGTTGGTTAAAACGAACGAACGGGCGTACGCTATTTAACTAAACCGGAAAAAAATAAACCGATCTAATATAAAAAAACGCATCTCGGTTTCGAAATAAAACCGAACGGTTTTTCGAGAAAACCGGCGGCTACCTCGATTCGCGTGACGGCGGCGGCGGCGAGCGGCTCCGGCGGGTGGCGGCGTCGGGCGAGAGGCGGCGTGGCTCCGGCCGGCGGCGGCGGACGGCGGCGGGGCTCCGGCGGGTGGCGGGTCGGGCGGCGGGGCGACGCGGGCGGCGGCGGCTAGGTTTCGGGGCGGTGGCGACTTGGGCTGAGGCGGGGCTCGTGCCGCGGCTTTAAAGGCCGGCCGGGCTGAGGTGTCCGGGTCGGACACGGCCCGTAAGGCGGTTGACTTTAAAAAAAAAAAATTCGGACGTGCAGAAAAAGTAAGAAAAGAAATACTAAACGGATTCCAAAAATTCCGAAATAAATTTTCCCCGTCCTCTAAAAATAAGCCGGACAAGATGAACATTTATTTGGGCCTAAAATGCAATTTTGAAAAACGCGTATTTTTCCTAATTCGAATAAAATCAAATATTTGTTTTTAATATTTTTCCTCCAATATTTCATTATTTGTGGAGAAGTCATTTTATCCCCTCTCACATATTTTGATATGAAATATTTTCGGAGAAAATAATAATTAAAACTAATGATCCTATTTTCAAAATTTGAGAAAACCCAAATATGAAAATAACGAAATCCCCAACTCTCTCCGTGGGTCCTTGAGTTGCGTGAAATTTCTAGGGTCGCAAATCAAAATGCAATAAAATATGATATGCATGATGATCTAATGTATAACATTCCAAATTGAAAATTTGGGATGTTACATCCTTAATCTGCTTCTTAATTTCCTCCAGATCGTTTGCGGGCATCCGGTACGGTCTCTTCGATATTGGTCCGGTGCCAGGCAACAGCTCTATCAAAAATTCTATATCTCGATCTCGTGGCATGCCTAGTAATTCCTCTGGAAATACATCAGGATAATCCTTCACAACTAGCACTTCTTCCTGAACAATTCCTGAGTGTGAATTTACTTGGGTCCTCCTTGGCGCATGCCTAGACACATACTTGATCCATTTACCCTCTAGGGTGGTGAGGAGAATTGACTTACTAGCACAATCGATATTTCCTCCATACGTTGATAGCCAATCCATGCCTAGTATCACATCCAATCCTTGTGACTCCAAAATTATTAGGTCTGATTGGAAAACATGCCTACCTACGGTCAATGGCAACTGAAAACATCCTATGCTAGCCATATACTCCGCTCCAGGTGAGCTTACTAACATAGGTGTCTTAAGGGCTACGGTGGGCAACTTAAACTTATCCACAAATCCTCTTGATATGTATGAATGCGATGCACCAGTGTCAAAAAGAACAATAGCAGTAAATGGCTTAATCAAAAACTTATCAATAACTGCATCGGGCTGCTCTTCAACTTCCTCCACATTGACGTGGTTCACCTGCCCTCTGGTGAAAGGGTTGGGCTTCTTTCTAGAGCTTCCGTTACCGTTACCATTCTTTAACTCAGAACAATCATTGGCGTAGTGTCCAGTCTTCCCGCACTTGAAACAGGTAACATGGCTCAGATCCTTCTTGGCGGGTGTTGCTGGGTTGCAACGGCTCTGACTACTGCTTCCTCCATTCCCATTTCCATTCTTAGGGCCACTATGGTTATGTGAACTTCCTCCATTGTGAGTATGGCCTCCATGGTTATGATGGGTATGTCCTCCCGAGTTCGGGGTAAAACGAGGCTTCTGCTGAGCTCCAGAGTTGTACTTCCCCTATCCATACTTCCTTTTGCGGCTCTCTATCTGTTGCTGCTTGCCTTCAGTCATGAGAGCTCTGTCTACAAGCTCATGATAGTTGGTGAATGTTGCCACCATTAACTGCATACTCAGCTCATCATTCAGCCCCTCCATAAACTTCTCCTGCTTCGCGGCATCTGTGGCCACATCATCTGGGGCGTAGCAAGCTAACTTGCCGAACTCATCCACGTACTCCGCTAATGTGCAGTCCGGAATGCTTGCTGAAACTGATCCCAAGTGACATTGGCCACGGGGAAAGTGGCAGTGTAGTTCTCCCACCATGAGGCTGTGGGTCCATCCAGTTGATGTGCGGCAAAGCGCACCTTCTCAACATCTGTGAAACCTGCGGTGGTCAGCTCCCTTCCAATCTTGCGGAGCCAGTCATCAGCAACAATCGTCTTGGTGCTACTAGAGAACACCGACGGATTCAACCTTAGAAAACGGGCTAAGTTTTTAACTGGAGGTGGTGGCGGTGGGTTGTTGTTGTTGTTGTTGCCTTGGTTCTAGACTAACAACTGCATCAGGGCATTCTGTTGTTGGATCAACTGAGTGAGCTCCGGTGGAAAGACGAATCTGGGGTCACGTCTCGGAGGCATCTGATAGGTTTAGAGGGATGAGAACATAATAGAGTGAGGTCTAAAGAGAAATCACTACCCATATGCATATGAGGCAAACACATTCATTTCACACCACTCAATTCAACAAGATTCATACAATCGATCTAAGCTACCGTTACAAAATCTCGCGGACTATTACTATATACATGGGGGAATACTCTCATGGTAATGTGGTGGTCGACTAGAAATTTTGATCGGTGGAAGACTCCATAATATCAGCTCCAGCTTCGTCCTCATAATCATCACTGTCTTCGTCATCGCTGTCGGGTCGGGGTCTGTGTCGTCTATTATGATGTAGTCTTCAGAATGGATGTCCTCTTCAGGTTCGGGATCACCCATGAGTATTCCTAGATTCTTCTTCAGGTCTTCATTCTTCTCCAGTAGTACATCAATTTCTTCTTCATATCCATCGCGAGTAGACTTGAGTTCTTCCTCCAGCTCCATGTTCCGGGTCATCACCTTCTTCATGTCTATCATGTTGCGCACATCTGGTTCTCCTAACGATGAATGTGCTGATTCAACTCCTATATGTAAGCTGCAATAGATTTATCCTTCCTGGTGCAAATCATCTCCCATTGCTCATCTCGGCGTCCACATATCTGGTAGATGGTGTCCTTAAGGTCCTTGTTGTATACCTCGCCGATGGGTCCAATGGCGATGTGGGCGGCCATGCTCTTTACTAGACTCCAGGTTGGTGCATCAAAGGAAAACTCGATGGGCTCGGTAACTGGCGCGAACGTCCTTCCTGGAGCATGAACTCGAATCGTCCAACGCTCCTCTTCTAGTAAAGTGGCGGTGTAGGTTCCGATGAAGCTTGGTATGCCAATGCTCAAGTACCTGGTGACTTCCTTCAAGTGTCCTCCGAAAGGGGTGTCGTCATCCGGTTGAGTGAACTTGTTCCTTGGGTCTGCCATCTACAGAGTAGAAATGGAGAAGAGTTAGAAATGAGTAGAGAAGAGTATCCTGTGGCTTGTCCTAGTGGTCGCGTCCTACAGTCAGTGTGTGCTCTGATACCATCTTGTAGCGACCCGACCTCAGACGGTCAAGTCTCTGTGTTTAAGTGTCATCCCTGGATCGGTATTGCTGACACACACGGTACTCGAGGATTTATAAAAGAGTTCAATCACACACTTATTATATCTAGTGTCTCAAAAAGAGTACTTATTACAATAATATGGCTGAAGGCCATCTAAAATAAATAACTGCGGAAGCATCAAAGATAAATGAGTCCATCCAACTCCACGGCAATACTGAGTGCACGACAACGACCTAGCGCACCTTACTCTTCGTTTGAAAATTCTGCAACATAATACGTTGCGGCCGTGTAGGTCAGCACATGGAATATGCTGGCAAGATAACACTATAGAGCAATGAACAAATAACAGCTATAACTACATGCATATATGGCTGGTGGAGGCTCTATGGTTATCATTTGCATATAGCTAATTTTCCCTACAACAAAAGAATATATTTTATTTTTTAATTACAAAGTTTGTTGAAATTATTGAGAAGGTACTCCCAACTCAATCCCAAATTAACATGAACAACCCAACAAATTAATTTAAGTAGAGTGATGAGATCAACATGATAATTCAAGTACCAGATACTCAAGATGTCCATAACCGGGGACACGGCTAACCATGATTAGTTTGTACACTCTGGAGAGGTTTGCGCACTTTTCCCCACAAGACTCGATCTCCTCCATTGTATTTCTCGCACTGCATGATGTTTGAGAAACGGCTGATCGAGACACATTCTCTTCGAAGAGGTCCCCTTAACCGATAGATAGGCCGCTACACCTACAATCCCCTACATCTGCTAGCCCATCATGGAAAGGATTCCCACAACTTACTCAACTATGCCAGAGACCATAATGGCTTGTGGCTGCACACGGAAGTTTCTGGCATGAACAATCTTATGATCCCTTTGGGCCTGGGTGGCGAACCATAGGATGATCACACGGGTTCCCCGGGATCTCCTTGGACAACACTGGTATAACCCCAGGTGCCCACAACCAATCCACCCAGATGTGTGTTAAAGTAGCCACCTTAAGTTAACCCTTAGTTATAAATCACTCTCACATCTTTCATGAATCTCACAAACCAATCCACGTCTACGAGCATAGCAAAGTAGTGCAAGCATAACGCAATAATACCCAGGGTTTGAATGCAAGACAATAGGTTCCTACCTCATCAACTACTTCCCTGTACCCACATGTTATCAAATCCTACTCATGCAATGTTTGAGGGTTGAAACTAATGCATATAAAAACTGGGTAATAAAGGGATATGATCAAAGTGTTACTTGCCTTGCTGATGATCGGAAAACCCTAGAGATTCGTAGTAGCAAGCCTCGCAATCCAGAAACTCTATCGTGAACAAATAATAGCATACATAAGCACTCAATCATAACATGCAAGGGTAAACCAAAAGAAAAGATCTAAACAGAAAGTTCAAGTGAAGAGCTTCGATTGGCAAAAAGAATCAATCGAAACAGAGCTACGAAACACAAACTATGATCGAAAGAAGTTCGAATTCAAAACAGCTTGAAACCAAATTTTTAATTTTCAAAATCATGTTCAAGTTGTTTATCTGGATAGAGGGGATCAAGACGAAGATTTTGGCGTTGGTTTAACATGATTTGGATAAACGAGCAAAAAGTAATGACGGTTTGAAGATCATGGACTAAACCTTAAGAAAACTGTTCGCGGATAGGTCCCTGGCCGAAAAATAAACAGAAAAGGAAAAATCTATCGGACAAACGTCCGCTAACAGAGACTAACGAACGAATTTGTTCGTTAACAGATCCAGACGAGTGAACACTCACTAAATAACCTAATAAATAAATAAATAAATAAATTACCGATCTAATCTAATAAACCGAAACTAAAAAAACGAATTAAACCAAGAAAAATCGGATCGGTTTATACCGGTCGGTGGCGGCGGCAGATCGGTCAACGGCGGCGTCGGGCGAGGCGGTGGCGGCTCCGACGGCGACGGCAGCAGCAGCAGCACGTGGCGGCGGAGGCGGCTTGCGCGGGCGGCGGCGGCAACGGCGAGCAGCGCGGCGGCGGCGCGGCTTGATGAGGAGGAGAGGGCCCGGGGCCTCGGCTTATAAAGCCCGGGGGGGCGGCTTGGGGCAGGGGGCAGCCTCGGGAGGCGGACTCCCGGTCGATCACGGCGGCGGCGGTCCAATGCTCCGGCCGGACTCGGAAGAGGCGGCGGCGAGCTGGGCCGACCCAGTTAGGATTTTTTTAAATAATAATTTTGCTGAAAAAGGAAAATGCAAAAATAAAATAAATAAAAATCCTAAAATCCCAAAAATAATTTTCACGGTCCTCTCCTAATATTTAGGACAACATGAACATTTTTCTAGGCTAAAATGCAAAATTTCCCTAATTTAACCGAAAAATCTCAAATAAATTCAAATAAAATATATTTTTATTTAAAATTAAATTTCCATTATTTCCGCGCTGTTTTGAAGAAATCATATTATCTTCTCTCATCATTTTATTTATTTTTGAAATAACTGGAAAAAATTTCAAATAAAATCACCTTGATCCAATTTACCAATTTTGAAAAATTCAAAATGGAATTTTATGAAAACCTCCAACTCTCTCAAATGGTCCTTTAGTTGCTTAAGGTCTCTAGGATCAAAATGTCCAAATAAAACCAATTCAAAAATGCAAGAATCATGGATGCATATGATGACCTAATGATTCACATCCAAATTGAAAATTGGGATGTTACATGGATTCCCCTCTCCGGAGCCCCGAACGAACTCCAGATCTGCCCTCCCGAGGAAGAACAAGGCTTGGCGGCAGCTCCGTATCGTAAAACGTGATGAATCCTTCTCTCTGATTTTTTCTCCCCGAACTTGAATATATGGAGTTGGACTTGAGGTCGGTGGTGGTCCAAGGGGCCTACAAGGTCGGGAGGCGCGCCCCCACCCTTGTGGCCAGGGTGTTAGCCCCCTTCACTTGATTCTTTTGCCAATATTTTTTATTAATTCCAAAACTTGTCTCCGTGAAGTTTCAGGTCATTTCGAGAACTTTTTATTCTGCACTAAAATAGCACCATGGCAATTCTGCTGAAAACAGCGTCAGTCCGGGTTTGTTCCATTCAAATCATGCAAGTTAGAGTCCAAAACAAGGGCAAAAGAGTTTGGAAAAGTAGATACGATGGGGACATATCAACTCCCCCAAGCTTAACCCATTGCTTGTCCTCAAGCAATTCAGTTAACAAACTGAAAGTGATAAAGAAAAACTTTTTCAAACTCTGTTTGATCTTGTTGTTGCAAATATGTAAAGCCAGCATCCAAGTTTTCAGCAAAGATTGTGAACTAACCATATTCACAATAACATTTAGGTCTCACGTTTACTCATATTAATGGCATAATCAACTAGCGAGCAATAATAATAAATCTCGGATGACAACACTTTGTCAAAACAATCATGATATGATATAACAAGATGGTATCTCGCTAGCCCTTTCTGAGACCGCAAAACATAAATGCAGAGCACCTCTGAAGATCAAGGACTGACTAGACATGGTAATTCATGGTAAAAGAGATCCAGTCACAGTCATACTCAATATAAATTAATAACAATGCATACGAATGACAGTGGTGCTCTCTAACCGGTGCTTTTTATAAGAAGATGGTGACTCAACAATAAAAGTAAATAGATAGGCCCTTCGCAGAGGGAAGCAGGGATTTGCAGAGGTGCCAGAGCTCGAGTTTTGAAATAAAGATAAATAATATTTTGAGCGATATGCGTTCATTGTCAACATAACAACCAAGAGATCTCGGTATCTTCCATGCTACGTACATTATAGGCGGTTCCCAAACAGAATGGTAAAGTTTATACTCCCCCACCACCAACAAGCACACACCACGGCTGGTCCGAAACAACGGGTACCATCCAACTAACAACAATCCTAGGGGAGTTTTTCTTGCAATTATTTTGATTTGATTTGAGCATGGGACTGGGCATCCCGGTTACCAGCCATTTTCTTGTGAATGAGGAGCGGAGTCCACTCATCGTGAGAATAACCCACCTAGCATGGAAGATATTGACAGCCCTAGCTAGTTCATGAGCGATTCAAGCATACAAAACAGATTATCATTTGAAGGTTTAGAGTTTGGCACATGCAAATTTACTTGAAACGACAGGTAAATACCGCATATAGGAAGGTATGGTGGACTCATATGGAACAACTTTGGGGTTTATGGAAGTGGATGCACAAGCAGTATTCCCGCTTAGTACAAGTGAAGGCTAGAAAAAGAATGGGAAGCGACCAACTAGAGACCGACAACAGTCATAAACATGCATTGAGATTAACCAACATTCAATGCAAGCATGAGTAGGATATAATTCACCATGAACATAAATATCGTGGAGGCTATGTTGATTTTGTTTCAACTACATGCGTGAACATGTGCCAAGTCAAGCCACTCGAATCATTCAAAGGAGGATACCATCCTATCATACTACATCACAACCATTTTAATGTCCATGTTGGGACGCAAGGCAAACCATTATAACTCCTAGCTAATTAAGCACGACATGAGTAACTATAATCTCTAATTGTCATTGCAAACATGTTTCATTCATAATAGGCTGAATCAGGAATGATGAACTAATCATATTTACAAAAACAAGATAGGTCGAGTTCATACCAGCTTTTCCTCATCTCAATCATTTCATCACATATCGTCATTATTGCCTTTCACTTGCACGACCGAACGGTGTGGATAATTATAATAGTGCACGTGCATTGGACTAAGCTAGAATCTGCAAACATTTATTCAAAGGAGAAGACAAGGTAATATGGGCTCTTTTGTTAGATCAACAATAATGCATATGAGAGCCACACAACATTTTCATCGTGGTCTTCTTCTCTCGACCCCAAAGAAAAGAAAAGAATTTCAAAGAAACACACTGAAATGTTTTTGGAGTTTTTGTTTTTCTGAAGAAAGTAAAACAAGAACGAGAACAACTATTTACACGGGAAAACTCCCAACAAGCACGAGAAATCTTTTTGGGTTTTCTTTTAATACCACAACTAAGCATGCAAGGAAACTAAACTACAACTATTTGTTTTTGTTTTTCTTAAGATTATTCAAGCACACAAGAAAGCGGAAAAAATAATTAAACTAGCATGGATAATACAATGAAAGAGTATGAACACCGACAACTGAAATGAGTGTGTGAACACGAATGTAATGTCAGTGAGAAATATGTACTCCCCCAAGCTTAGGCTTTTGGCCTAAGTTGGTCTATTGCCATGGATGGCCTGGCGGATATCCAAAGTTGTAGTCGGGGTTGTACTGAGATGCAGCAGCTACTGCCTGAAGGGTTGCAGCATGGAGGCGAGCGGCCTCCACTGTTCTCTCATACTCGTTTGCCTCCTCTCTAGTTATAAAATATCGCCCATTTGCCGAAAGTTAAAGAAGGCAGGAGCAGGAAGAGTAACATTGACGGCGCGCCGTCTATCAAAGATTAAATGTTATTGGAGGATCTGTTCGTTCCTCTTAAGGAACTGGTAGCGTACCATAGCCTCATAATCTAGAAAAGCAGGTGGTAACTCAATGTCATACCCTTTAATAGGTACACCCAAATAGTTAGCTAAACGAGTTGCATAAATCCCACCAAATAAATCCCGTCTTTAGCATTATTATGTAACCTTCTCGCAATAATAGCTCCCAAGTTATATTGCTTATCGCCTAAAACTGCACATTTGAGGACAATATGATCTGGAACACACAGGTGGCTGTGATCATGTTTACCATTAATGCATCTTCCTATAAAGAGAGCAAAATAATGTATAGCAGGAAAATGAATGCTCCCTATGGTGGCTTGTGTAATATTTCTAGACTCCCCCAAGGTGATGCTAGCAAGGAAATCATTGTATTCAGATTTGCAAGGCTCACTAAGACTACCCCATTGTGGAATTTTGCATGCATCACAAAAATCTTCTAGGTCCATAGTATAAGATTCATCATAAAGATCAAACAGAACAGTATGAGTATTACGCTTGGATGAGAACTCAAACCTCTGCACAAAAGAGTCGGTGAGATAATAATATTGTAGGCACTTGTCTGACAAGAAATCCTCAAGGCCGGCATTCTGCACGTATGCGTAGAACTCATCTTTGAAACCTACACGAACCATAAATTCATCCGATGGCCATTCACAAGGCTGCACTTGAGCTTCTCTGGGTGATTCAAGGTCCAGTTCGCTTATCGCACGCCTTGGTGCTTGTTTTCTTGAAGAACCACCATGGTACATCCTCCTTGACATTTTTCCTCTGAAAATTTCTTAAATTTTTAGTGACTCAAAATAAAGGTGAACTAAACTCAACAAAATTGATAGCAACGACCCCCATAAGTGCCTAGAAGCTATATCATCCATCAAAACCACTTTGGACCATATAAATTTGACATGCAAGCTCAAGAACAAGGTCACCACTGCAGGAAAAATTTGCAATAAATAAAGCACTAGAACAAAAACTAATTGGACCATTGGAGGAGTCACATACCGAGGAACAATCCCCCAAAGCAGTTTTGTGAATGGGGCTTTGAGCAAGGAGATCGAAATTGGCAGCAAGATGAGCAAGAACACGAGTTTGAGCTATGGAGTGATTTTTTCTAGAGGAAGAAGGAGTGGGTGGATGCTGGAATAAGTGGAGGGGGCCACGTGGGGCCCACAAGGGCAGGGGCGCGCCCAGGGGGTAGGGCGTGCCTCTCGACCTTGTGGCCAGCTGGTGAGGCCCCCTGGTGTGTGTTCAGTGCCAGAAACTCTTAAATATTCAATAAAAATTAATGTTAAATTTTCAGGCATTTGGAGAACTTTTATTTTCGGGACATTTTTTTATTGCACGGATAATTCAGAAAATAGATAGAAAATACTATCTTGCTTTATTTAAACTAAATAACATAAAGTAAAAGATGGGTAAAGAGAGTTGTGCTTTCTAAGTTCATCAATCTCATGCTCATCAAAAGGAATCCATTAACGACGTTGATCAAGTCTCATTAACAAACTTCTTCCGAGTGACATGAAACTGGCGAACTTTCGAATAACACAAGGTTACCTCAACGGGGATATGCACTTCCCCAACAATAAGAATTATCATATTTCTTTTTGACACTAGGAAGAGGGAATTCAAAACCTCCAATAGTAATAGTTGAAATTTTTCCAATGGAATTGATACTATGAACTTGAGATTGTTTCTTCAGGAAGTGTACCGTATGCTCATTACCATTAACATGAAAAGTGACATTGCCTTTGTTGCAATCAGTAATTGCCCCTGCAGTATTCAAAAAGGGTCTACCAAGAATAATAGACATACTATCGTCCTCGGGAATATCAAGAATAACAAAGTCCGTTAAGATAGTAACATTTGCAACCACAACAGGCACATCCTCACAAAAACCGATGGGTATAGCAGTTGATTTATCAGCCATTTGCAAAGAAATTTCAGTAGGTTTCAACTTATTCAATTCAAGTCTATGATATAAAGAGAAAGGCATAACACGAACACCGGCTCCAAGATCACATAAAGCAGCTTTAACATAGTTTCTTTTAATGGAGCATGGTATAGTTGGTACCCCTGGATCTCCAAGTTTCTTTGGTATTCCACGCTTAAAAGTATAATTAGCAAGCATGGTGGAAATTTCAGCTTCTGGTATCTTTCTTTTATTTGTAACAATATCTTTCATATACTTAGCATAAGGAGGCATTTTAAGCATATGAGTCAAACGCATACGCAAAAGGTAGGTCTAATCATTTCGGCAAAGCACTCAAAATCCTCATCATCATTTTTCTTGGATGGCTTAGGAGGAAAGGGCATGGATTTCTGAACCCATGGTTCTCTTTCTTTACCATGTTTCCTAGCAACGAAGTCTCTCTTTATCATAATGTTGATTCTTTGAATCAGGGTTATCAAGATCAACAGGAGGTTCAATCTCTACATCATTATCATTACTAGGTTGAGCATCAACATGAGCATCATTATTAACATTATCACTAGGTTCATGTTCATCACCATGTTGTGTCTCAGCATCAGAAATAAAAATATCATTGGGATTCTCAGGTGTGTCTATAACAGGTTCACTAGCATGCAAAGTCCTATCAGTTTTCTTTTTCTTTTTCTTACTAGGACTAGGTGCATTAGTATTAATTCTCTGAGAATCTTGCTCAACTCTCTTCCTATGGCCCTCAGGATACAAAGGTTCCTGGGTCATCTTACCACCTCTGGTCATAACCCTGACAACATTGTCATTATTCTTACTATTCAACTCATTAAGCAAATCATCTTGTGACTTAAGTACTTGTTCTACTTGAGTTGTAACCATGGAAGCATGTTTACTAGTAAGCTTAAGATCATTAACAGTTCTACTCATATAATCACCCAAGTGGTTAAGCATGTAAGCAATACGTTTCAATTGTCTACTAACATAAGCATTGACATTTTCTTCTTTAACAATAAAATTATCAAACTCATCCAAGCATTGTCTAGAAGACTTATTATGTGGAATATCACCTTCATCAAATCTACGGAGAGAGTTTACCTCTACTACCTCTGTCGGGTTATTAAGACCATGTATTTCTTCAATAGGCGGTAAATTCTTAACATCTTCAGCTTTAATGCCTTTTTCTTTCATACATTTCTTTGCCTCTTGCATATCTTCAGGATTGAGAAATAGAATACCCCTTTTGTTTGGAGCTGGTTCAAGAAGTTTCCTATCATTATCATTACTCATTATATTATTCAATAGCAATTCAGCTTGCTCAACAGTTCTGTCCCTGAAAACACAACCAGCACAACTATCCAGGTGGTCTCTGGAAGCATCAGTTAGTCCATTATAAAAGATATCAAGTATTTCATTTTTCTTGAAAGGATGACCAGGCAAAGAATTAAGTAATTGGAGAAGCCTCCCCCAAGCTTGTGCGAGACTCTATTCTTCAATTTGCACAAAATTAAATATTTCCTGAAGGGCAGCTTGTTTCTTATGAGCGGGGAAATATTTTGCAGAGAAGTAGTATATCATATCCTGGGGACTACGCACGCAACCAGGAGCAAGAGAATTAAACCATAACTTAGCATCACCCTTTAATGAGAAAGGAAACAACTTAAGAATATAGTAATAGTGAATTTTTTCCTCTTTAATGAGAAAGCAAACAACTTAAGAATATAGTAATAGCGAATTTTTCCTCATGAGCAAATAGGGTGGCTATATCATTTAATTTAGCAAGATGTGCCACAACAGTTTCAGATTCATAACCATGAAAAGGATCAGATTCAACCGAAGTAATTAACTCGGGATCGACGGAGAATTCATAATCCTTATCAGTAACAAAGATAGGTGAAGTAGCAAAAGCGGGATCATATTTCATTCTAGCATTCAAGGATTTTTCTTTCAGCTTAGCTAACAATTTCTTAAGATCCTCTCAATCATTGCAAGCAAAGAATTCTCTAGCAGTTTCTTCATCCATAACATAACCCTCAGGTAAAACAGGCAATTCATATCTAGGCGGAGAATCATAATCTTCAGTTTCAATAATATCAACAGTTTCAGTAATTTCATTCTCTCTAACCCTAGCAAGTTGTTCATCAAGAAATTCACCTAATGGCACAGTATTATCAAGCATAGAAGTAGTTTCATAAGCATTGTCCATAGCAGAAGTGGCATCATCAATAACATGCGATATATCAGAATCAGTAGCCGGTGTAGGTGTCGCAAGTTTACTCAAAACAGAAGGAAAATCAAGTTCAAAGCTAGATGGCAGTTCCTTACCTCCCCTCGTAGTTGAGGGAAAAATCTTGGTTCTTTGATCTTTCAAATTCCTCATAGTGATCAACAGATATAAATCCCAAGTTACTCAGAGAATAGAACTATGCTCCCCGGCAACGGCGCTAGAAAAAGGTCTTGATAACACACAAGTATAGGGGATCGCAACAGTTTTCGAGGGTAGAGTATTCAACCCAAATTTATTGATTCGACACAAGGGGAGCCAAAGAATATTCTCAAGTATTCGCAGATGAGTTGTGAATTCAACCACACCTGAAAGACTTAATATCTGCAGCAAAATATTTAGTAGCAAAGTAGTATGGAAGTAACGACAGTAGTGGCAAAAGTAACAGTAGTAGTTTTGTTGCAATCGTAACAGTGGCAACGGAAAAGTAACGGAGCAAAGATCAATATGAAATGAGCTCGTAGGCAATGGATCAATGATGGATAACTATGTTGGATGGCATTCATCATGCAATGGTTACAACATAGGGTGACATAGAACTAGCTCCAATTCATCAATATAATGTAGGCATGTATTCCGAATATAGTCATACGTGCTTATGGAAAAGAACTTGCATGACATATTTTGTCCTACCCTCCCGTGGCAGCGGGGTCCTATTGCAAACTAAGTGATATTAAGGCCTCCTTTTAATAGAGAACCGGACCAAAGCATTACACTACAAAAAAGACACATCTATGACATTTTGGGTCGAAAGAAAAAAAATCTGTCATGCTTATGACACTTCTATGACGATAATTGTGACCAAACCCGGTATCATCATAGATGTGGTGGGCTCCTACTTCTATGACAAAAAATCATGACAGAAAAATGGGCTTTTCGTCCTGGGCGGGCCGGAGACGCAGCTGCATGACATTCTTTGGGCCGTCCATGACGGAAAAACCGTGGTAGAAGCGAGGGCGAGGAAAATACCGGGGAGTTCCCGGTTACGGTGGGTGGTCGGGAGCTGAGCGATGCGCGTTCTCTCATACACGTACGCGTGTGGGTGCGAGGCATTGGGCTAACTGAACCCGAGCGAGGCGTTCGCCTACTGAACCGGAGCGATTGCACTACAGGCTACGTTACTGAACCCGAGCGATAGATCGATCTGGCCGTTAACTGAACCCGATCGAGCGATTCTTCGCTACTGCTACTAACGGAAGCCGATCGAACCTGCTACCTCTGGATGAACAGTGAGCGTTGTTGGGGGGGTTGGATGAACAGTTCCCGGTGGGGGGTTGGATGAACAGGACCCCGTGGTAGTAGAGGCAATTGCCGCTGGATGAACAGGACCCCGATTGATCGAGCCGGCTGGGGATGGGTGAACAGGACCCCGTGGAGGGCTGGATGAATAGGACGACCCCGTGGAGAACTGGTTGAACAGTAGCCGGTGGAGGGCTGGATGAACAGTAGCCCGTTGAGGGGAGGTTGAACAGGACCCCATGGAGAGGGCTGGTTGAACAGTAGCCGGTGGAGGAGCGGTGGAGGCTGGAGGAACAGGAGCCCGTGGATGAACAGTCGCACGTGGAGGCTGGAGGAGGTCGACGGTGGAGATGAATAGTAGCCCGTGGAGTCCCGTTTTGCGGTACACCACACCCCTCCCGATGAACAGGACCCCCATTTCGACCGTAGCGCTCCAACACAAGTCCGTTTCCTCCGTTTTACGGTATGCCGCACCCCTCCCGATCAACAGTACCCTGTTTCGACCGTAGGAGGTCCAAGAGAAGTCTGTTTCCTCCGTTTTGCGGTACGCCAGACCCCTCCCGAGGAACAGGATCCCGATTCGACCGTGGCCGGTCGAACAGAAGGCCGTTTCCTCCGTTCTGCAGTACGCCAGGCCTCATTTCGATCGGCTGTTCCGTCCAAGCCGGTTCACTCCCGATGAACACGACGCATTCCGTTTCGACCCAGCAGGTTGGCTCCCGATGAACACGACAACGCAGTTTCTCCGTTCCGACCCAGCCGGTTGGCTGCCGATGAACACGACGCCGTCGTTGCTCTACGCTGACCTCTCTCCATGTACACAAGCCCTGGCCGTACGTATGCGCGAGTAGGCGTTCGACACCCCGCCCGTATGTACGTACGTGGCCGTATTTACTTTCTTGCGCCCTGGTTGTACGTACGTGTACATGCTACGTGCGTGCCTCTACTACAACACGTGCCCTTCCTTACTCGGCCAAGGTTCATCGTTGCAGCCTGCAGACAGACCGATCGTATGTACGTACACGTTCGCGACCAGAATGACAACGCTACGTACGCTTCGACCAGGTGGGTTCCGACTGTCAGGGAGGATAAGGAGGCACTTCCTTGTGTGCGAAGATGTAGCTGGTGGGTCCCAGCAGTCAGGGCGGAAATGTTTTGTTTGTGAAATACGATGGCCCATCTAGTGGGTCCCTGCTATCAGGTGGAGGAATCATTATTTTGCGCGTAATAAGGAGGCACTTCCTTGCTGTGGCCGTGGACCCAGCTGTCAGCCTCTCCATGTACAGTACTCTTCCGATGGAAATCGTTCCTTGACCACATTGACCACGCCGCGCCGAGAGCACCAAGGCGGTGGATGACAGCGAGGGCTAGGAAGGGGATGACGCGGAGCCGGGGAAGACGCGGCAGTGGATGCCCACGCGGAGAGGACTACGAGGGTTCACTGGTTCGGCTGCGGTGTGAGGCTGCCATCGCCGCAGAATAACAGGGGGTGTGGGTGAGTAGATGGATGGCCTGGCCAGCGGTGGGAGTAGTAGGGGCGGTGAGGCCTCTGCGGCAGCAAAGCCGGCCACCAGAGACAAGAGCACGCGGTGGTTTGGATGGCTGGAGCAAGAAAATCAGAGGTTGAAGAAGCGGGACGACCGTTGGATGTTAACAATCCAACGGTCACTCGTGATAGAATCATTTGTTGACTAAGTTGACAAAGCCCTCCGTCCGCGTCAACTTAGTAGGCCCACAAGTCAGCCTCCCACTATGGTGGGTCCCAGCTAGCAGGGGGAGTATTCATTTTTTGTGCTTAATAAGGAGGGACTTCCTTTCGTGCGAAGATATAGGTGGTGGGTCCGAGATGTCAGCGGGGGGAATGTTTTTTCGTGAAATACAGAGGCCCTTCCGGTGGGTCCCAGATGTCAGGTGGAGGAATCATTATTTTGCGCGTGTAAGGAGGCATTTCCTTGTGTGCGGCTGTGGACCCAGCTGTCAGCCTCTCCACGTACAGTCCACTTTCGATGGATGTCGTTTGTTGACCACGCCGCGCAGAGAGCACCGGGCGGTGGACGACGGCGAGGCCTAGGAAGGGAATGACACAGAGCCGGGGAAGACACGACAGTGGTTGCCCACGCGGTGGGGAGTACGAGGGTTGATTGGTTCGGCTGCCATCACCGGAAAATAATAGGAGGTGTGGGTGAGTGGAGGGATAGCAAGGCCAGGGATGCGAGTATGGTGGGGCCGTGAGGCCTGCCCTGCAGCAAAGCCGACCATGGGAGGCGCGAGGAGGCGGTTCCGCCGGCGCTGGTTTGGGCAGCTGGAGCAGGAATACCAGAGACTGAAGAAGCACGATTGCCGTTAGATTGACATTTAACGGTCTGACACGGTTAGAGTCGATTGTTGACTAAGTTTCTTTTTTTGAGAAACCTTGTGTACGCATGAACTTAGTAGGCCCACCAGTCAGCCTCCAAATCTATGGCAGACAACATAGAGCCCATTTGCTATTTTTTAATAATTTGCAGCCCATTTGCTAATTCTTAAGTAATTTATTACAGCCCATTTTCTGCCTAGGACCACGGGCAAAAAAGTTCAACCTTATTTTGCATATTTCGGTGGAGTCCGAACTGTTGTAATCCCGAAATGATAAACATTTATTTTTTAAGAACTTATTGATTTGCCAAAAAATCGTTCTGTTTTTGTAAGCAAGACGTGGGACAATTGAGTTGGTTTAAGGGAAAACCAGTGGTAAAAAAATCAGCGCTGGGAGGGAAAACAACAACACAAAATAAGGATGTAAATATGAAAAGGGAACTTTATGTATTTTCAATATAATGATACGTGTATATGAACTAGTAAAACTACAGGTAGAGATTAGAAAACGGAAGTAGGACATGGCGTTTCAAGAGGAAAATAGAACTGGGCTGTGTGTTTGATTCAATAAAAAAACTGCCTGCGGATGTTCTAAGACAAAATATAACTAACGCTGGTGGGCTAGAGGCTAGTAGATAGCTGCTGGATCTTTGTGCCCCGTTGTCGTCATGGGTTGGGCCTGCTAAAAACAAAACAAAGCCTGGGCAGTCTACAGCCCAGTTGAAACTTGCTCGACCTAAAAAACAATATACCTGCTCAATAAACGAGAGAATTGTGCAAGTACAAACTTATAACTGGGATCCAACAGGTATATTGTTTTATCATGGTGATAATAATTGCATGCACTTGTTTTGAAAAATTTGGAGAACTGGGAATTCGAACGGGAGGTGCTTATGCTACCCATCAAATAAAAATTAAGGTGCCTGAAAATTCGTTTCGAAACAAATGATTCAGCTTTATATCCACGTCGACCTTCGGCATGATGGTTGGAAGCAAATGCCAATTTCATACCGAAAGATCATTAACAACAATACCAACTTGCAAACGACCAAGTAGTACTAATACCAATACCAAAGTAACTTATAATCTTTTTAGTCCTGGCCCTAGTGTTCGTCTAGTAGAAAATCTTGCAGAGGACCAGCTCCCGCTCCTTCTCTTGCTCCAGATCCCCGAGGTGGTACTGGTGCATCACCCAGTTGGTCCTCTGCTGGTCGAAGTTCTTGTTGGTGTGCAGCACCAGAACCTTTTTGCTGCCCGTCCGCCGGCCGTTGAGCATCACCGGCAAGGTATTGCCAGTCTTGTGCCACATCGCGTGCATGCCGCACTCCGGCTGTATCTTGCGACACGTCCACGTGCCGCTTTTGAACTCCCTGGAGTTGCGCTGGCAGAAAAGCTTGCTTAGGCCACTCAGTGTGATACCTGCAGTATTGTCGAATACAGGTTTTAGTGTACGTAGTTGGCATTTTCATAACATCTTTGGCATGTTGCAGCCACTTGTTTCACTTTTTATTAACTGCCAAATTGTAATTGCTTCACTAGGTCTGCGTCTAAAAATAAAAATAGAGCTATAAACAAAGGAATATGTTTGTGCAAGTAGACGGCCGATCGGTGTCTTACCTGGAAGTTTCTCAGGATGGTGTAGCATATGTCGCGCTCGCTGTTGATGGTTGGTATGAACAAATCGATGAGAGGGTGAGATCTCGCGCTGTCAGCACTCACTTTGGCCTCAAGGTGCTCGATCATCTCCTGATCCGTGGGATCGAACTTGATGCCAACCGGTAGCACCGGCCAATCCTTCTTGAATGTGCATCGGTTAATTCCAGTTATATGGTACTCAATGTATGATCAATCGACTGTTTTAAGTGAATGATGAAAGATTTCAACAGATAAGCGGTACTCCAAATCTGAAGTCCACAATACCCGAACATGCCACCGGGACTCTTGTGTCACCTCACGCGCAGCGTGTTGTCACGTCAATTCAATGTGAGGACATGATGAATAATTTGACCGACGTATACTAGTACTGCTACTATACTACTTACTAGTCGTATTTAGTGTCACATTTTAACCATAGGTTTAACTAAAAAAATGTCAATGCATGTCACCAAAAATTATACCATTGGAAACTATGTGCAAATACGAATCAAACGATATAATTTAGTTAGTGAAATTTATGGTTAAAATTTGAAAAAATTACGAAGGGGACCAATAAACCAGGAGGGAGGTAGTAGTACGAGTAGCGCAATATACGGTATAGAGGACTAGTACAAATTTAGAATTGGAGTAAGAAGTTACAAGGCTGTGCGATAGACTGTAGGCTACATGAGTAATACAAAATATAATTCCCATTGGACAACACTTTCACCAACAAGTACGCACTTGAAGCCTAATTGATATATATATATATATGGCTTCTGCATAGCATCTCCATCATCATTATCAGTACATCCTACGCAGGTGAGTTAGGATGCTCTTGATCCCAGAAAGGTATCTATCCTTCAAAGCAGAGGAGTGCTTCAAATTAACAACAGTACATAATATCCAACAAAAGAGGGTCATGCTACAGCAGCAGGATACATGGCTCAGTCTAGATATCAGTAACAATGAGAGGAAAACAGCTATGACAGGGCCTACTCATATTCTACCATAGCACTTACTACTGTTCTCATATCAACTCTAAGCAATAACATGTGTTGTTATAAAAATCTTGGAAATGAGAGTAACATATAGAAATCATGAGGTTATACTCATAATATCTATTCTAACAATCATTAGATGCCAATTGTTCTCATATCAACTCTAACAACAACATGCATGGTCATAAAAATCTAGGAATTGAGAGGAACATATAGCAATGTTGTGGTTATAGACATACTATCTATTCTAAATTTGTAACAATCAATTGGCAGTCGTATTCATAAGGTAAAGATGAGATGAGATGAGATAGAACAATTACACGACGATAGATTCCACCAATATAGGCAGCCAATCTGTGCGTCGTAAATGATGCCATCGTGCACTATAGCATCAGACAGAAATGTTGGCTGAACAGGATTGACGATGAGCCATAACCACGTATGGTGACCGGATTCCAGATAGACTAATCCCATGTTGAACAAAGCAATGAGCTTGTAATCCATGTAGTCTTCTGATGGTGTGGGCACTTCGCAGATTACAACCTTCAGCAAACAGAGGTTGAGCCAAAAGCTCGACGCGTCTCGTGCGTAGTTGATGAGGACATGACTACCTTGGATACGACCAAAAATATTGCATACATGTATATTTGTCAAGTGATTTCTAGTGCAAACTATTCAATAATCTATTTATGTTATCCAGAACAAAAATACTTCACACACTTTTGTGTTTTGTCTAATTGCAGGTGTATGGGACATTTGTACAATCCACATATGAAGATAAGGCAAAAGGAGAAGTTTAGGTTCTGTTCAAAAAGTCCTCTCACGTCACTTTTGGGCCAAGAGAAGATAGAGTCCAAGTCTCTCACGTTCTGGATTCAGATTCGGACTGCACAGACATACCTGACTCAAAACGCCAACAACTTTTTCATACGGACTCCGAATTGGGTGATTCTTTTTTTGTTGGAAACTAGATTTCGTGCTCTTTCCAACCCAATTGGATTCACCTTTAAATTCGTCCGGAGCATTGAGTTATGGTCGAAATAATCTGACGTTGCACCAGAATCCGAGTCAAACTACAAGTCCAAAGGTGTTGCATCACCTCCACTTGGGCCCATGAGCCTTGTACGACCTAGGGTTGGTTTTAGGCTGCCTTGGGACGTCCTCCCACCTCCTTGGCCGCCACCCCTTGCTCCTATATAAGTAGATCCATCTAGTAGCTTTTTCCTTGGGATTTGTTTAGTTAAAAGTTAGCCATTGCAACTTCGTGTACTTCGTTTGTGTCCAACGACCAGACCAAAACCGCTTACGGATCCCCACCATTATCAATACTTCATATATATTCGCAATATTCGAATTGCTTTATCATATTCTTGCTCGTTCTTTGATTGCTTGCAGGAATAGACCTTCGTGGTCAGGCTGATCGTGCTTCCGGCATCGTCAGTAACCTCAGGAGATTGGTTTAGCGATTGCTAAGGCGCAACGTCGTGCACGTTTGTAGTCGGATCGTCCACCAAATCGATAGTTATCATCTCATCGAAAGATCGGGACACCCTCGCCCCTATCAAGTGGTCCTTGTGTTGTTCCTATTATACTAGTGCCTAAAAAGGATGGTACGTCGCGTATGTGTGTTGATTGTAGAGGCATTAATAATATTACTATTCGTTATCGTCATCCTATTCCTAGGCTAGATGATATGCTTGATGAATTGAGTGGCTCTACAATATTCTCCAAAGTTGATTTGCGTAGTGGATACCATCAAATTCGTATGAAATTGGGAGATGAATGGAAAACTGCATTTAAAACTAAGTTTGGTTTATATGAGTGGTTAGTCATGCCTTTTGGTTTAACTAATGCACCTAGTACTTTCATGAGACTAATGAATGAAGTTTTACGTGCTTTCATTGGACGATTTGTGGTAGTCTATTTTGATGATATACTGATTTATAGCAAATCTTTGGAAGAACATTTGGAACATTTACGTGCTGTTTTTATTGCTCTACGTGATGCACGTTTGTTTGGTAACCTTGGGAAGTGCACCTTTTGCACCGACCGAGTATCTTTTCTTGGCTATGTTGTTACTCCACACGGAATTGAAGTTGATAAAGCCAAGATTGAAGCTATTGAGAGTTGGCCGCAGCCCAAAACGGTCACACAAGTGCGGAGTTTTCTTGGACTCGCTGGTTTCTATAGGCGTTTTGTGAGAGATTTTAGCACCATTGCTGCACCTCTCAACGAGCTTACAAAGAAGGATGTGCCTTTTGTTTGGGGTACCGCACAGGAAGAAGCCTTCACGGTATTGAAAGATAAGTTGACACATGCTCCTTTACTCCAACTTCCTGATTTTAATAAGACTTTTGAGCTTGAATGTGATGCTAGTGGCATTGGATTAGGAGGTGTGTTATTACAAGATGGCAAACCTGTTGCATACTTTTCTGAAAAATTGAGTGGGCCTAGTCTGAATTATTCTACTTATGATAAAGAACTATATGCTCTTGTTCGGACTTTAGAAACATGGCAACATTATTTATGGCCCAAAGAATTTGTTATACATTCTGATCATGAATCTTTGAAACATATTAAAAGTCAAGCTAAACTGAATCGTAGACATGCTAAATGGGTTGAATTCATTGAAACTTTCCCTTATGTCATTAAACACAAGAAGGGTAAAGAAAATGTTATTGCTGATGCATTGTCTCGTCGCTATACAATGCTTTCACAACTTGACTTCAAAATATTTGGTTTGGAGACCATCAAAGATCAATATGTGCATGATGCTGATTTTAAAGATGTATTGCAGAATTGTAAAGAAGGAAGAACCTGGAACAAGTTTGTCGTTAATGATGGATTTGTGTTCCGTGCTAACAAGCTATGCATTCCAGCTAGCTCTCTTCGTCTTTTGTTGTTGCAGGAGGCGCATGGAGGAGGATTAATGGGACACTTTGGCGTGAAGAAGATAGAGGACGTACTTGCTACACATTTCTTTTAGCCAAAGATGAGACGGGATGTTGAGCGTTTTGTTGCTCGCTGCACTACATGTCAAAAAGCTAAGTCACAAATCAATCCTCATGGTTTGTATATGCCTTTGCCTGTACCTAGTGTTCCTTGGGAGGATATATCTATGGACTTTGTTTTAGGTTTACCTCGAACAAAGAAGGGGAGGGATAGCATATTTGTTGTCGTGGATAGATTCTCAAAAATGGCACACTTTATACCATGTCATAAAAGCGATGATGCTGTTAATGTTGCTGATTTGTTCTTCCGTGAAATTATTCGTTTGCATGGTGTGCCAAATACTATTGTTTCAGATCGTGATACTAAATTTCTTAGCCACTTTTGGAGATGTTTATGGGCTAAGTTGGGGACTAAACTGCTTTTTAGTACTACTTGTCACCCCCAAACTGATGGACAAACTGAAGTAGTCAATAGAACATTGTCTACTATGCTTAGGGCTGTTTTGAAGAATAATAAGAAAATGTGGGAAGAATGCTTGCCTCATATTGAGTTTGCTTATAATCGTTCATTGCATTCTACTACTAAGATGTGCCCTTTTGAAATTGTGTATGGTTTCCTACCTCGTGCACCTATTGATTTGTTGCCTCTTCCATCTTCAGAGAAGGTTAATTTTGATGCTAAACAACGTGCTGAATTGATCTTAAAAATGCATGAGTTAACTAAGGAAAACATTGAGCGTATGAATGCTAAATATAAACTTGCTGGAGATAAGGGTAGAAAACATGTTGTGTTTGCACCTGGAGATCTTGTTTGGTTACATTTGTGTAAGGATAGATTTCCTGATTTGCGCAAATCAAAGCTAATGCCACGTGCTGATGGTCCTTTTAAGGTGTTAGAGAAAATAAATGATAATGCATAGAAACTTGAGCTGCCTGCAGATTTTGGGGCTAGTCCCACTTTTAACATTGCTGATTTGAAGCCTTATTTGGGTGAGGAAGATGAGCTTCCGTCGAGGACGACTTCATTTCAAGAAGGGGAGGATGATGAGGACATCAATACCATTGTTACACCCACAGCCCCTGCTGCTATACATACTGGACCAATTACTAGAGCTCGCGCACGCCAATTAAATTACCAGGTACTTTCGTTTCTTGGTAATGATTCTAATGTTCATGAGAATATGATGCTGCCTAAATTGGATACATTTGTTTTGCTTACAAATGAAGGGCCTAGCTTTGAGAAGGATGAACATTGGAGCAAGAACAAGCATGGAGATGATGGCATGCGCATGGGGAACAAGAACGGAGTTACAAGTGATGATTTCAAGACGTTGAAGCCACCATAATGCGTGCATGAAGCCTTGGACGAAATATACAAGATGCTACTTCATAACTTTCGTCCAGAGGCTATTCTAGGTGCTGCGTCACCTTATTATTGGGCCAGGCCCATGTAATTTCGAAATACATAAGTATAGGCTGTTTTTAGAGTCCGTATGTGTGGGGAAACAAGAGATAGGGTTGGTTTCGGACCCCTTCCTCAAGGGCCACGAAATTCCCCCCTCTTCCTCCATATATACAGCCCTTAGGGCGTCGTTTAGACTTTGGGTTTTGTTTAGATTAAAAGTTCGCCATAGCTGCAACTTCGCGTACTTCGTTTGTGTTCAGCGACCAGACAAAGGCGTCACAGAACTCCACCTTGATCAATAAAGCTTTCATCTTATATTCGCAATATCCAGATTGCAATCTCAGTTTCTTGCTTGTTCTTCGTTTGCTCGCAGGAAACAGACCCTCGTGGTCAGGTTGATCGTGCTCCGGCGTGGTCGATAACCTCTCGGAGTTGGTTTAGCGATTGCTAAGGCGCGACGTCCTCGCACGTTCGTAGTTGGATCGTCAAAGTCGACTTCCACCAAAGCGATATCCATCATCTCATCGAAAGACGGGACACCTTTGCCTCTATCAGTAGTAGGCAGGAATGTCTGGCGGGCCGTGAGGCTCGATGGCGGCGGTATCCAACGATGGAAGGGCGATCTCTCGCTAGGTGTAGATATCCCCAAGACGCCATGGACTACCGAATTGGTGGATGAGGACGATCCAGTTGGCCTTCATGCCCGCCCAGTAGTGGTCGCGCATGAAGGACAGGTGGACAGGTAGTGGTAGCATGTCGAGGGGCACCACGGCAACCTCCGTAGGATCGTCAAGTCGGTGTCTGGGCCACCAACGAGAGTCGGGCATCAGCAAGCAGGGTGTCTTAAAAAGGGCCGGACATTTATAGACGAGTAGACGGTACAAAGACACTAAGCATGCAGCCAGACGGACAGTGCTGAGCAGGTCCATACGATTACAGATCTGCTCCAAGAGAACATCGGGGATGGAATTCCAATCGTGGCTCTGCGTGTCAGTCGGTTCTGCCATAGGGTTTTTTTGGGAGCTGTGTTATTGGGGTTTCGGTGCCTGCGAGCCAGCAGGGACGTGGATTCGGGCGGGCGAGTGAAGTAGATGGCGTGTGTGGCCGAGCAGTGAGCGGGGGGATATGGTACGCGCGAGCTACCAAGGAAGATGGCGCGGGTGGGCGAGCAGTGAGCGGGGAGGAATGGTATGCGGCCAACGATGGGGAAGAGAGGAGGAAGAAGAGAGAAAGATGGGGAAGAAAGTGCATTAAATCTCAATTCTACTAGTACTACTACAAGGATATATCGTCGAGTGTAAATAGTTACGCCGATGACATGTGGGTCTACCTCAAGAGGGCCCATATGTCAGTTAATGGAGGAGAGAGGTGCGTAGGCATATTTGCGGAAGCGTGCTCCACTGGCAAACATGATGGAGTACTGGGTAAGGCTGATTTAGTAACACCAACACGCTGGTTCAGCTTATTAATTAAGTGTCCCATCTGCTGTTGCGTGTATTGTCACTTCACGGTGAAGACTAGTTGAATAGTTCTCTCTGACCGAGATGGGGAATAATGGATCGCGAAGACTTCCTATCTTCAGTATCCATATGCCTCTATGCTCATCCTGTTCAACAATATGAAACATTGGCCAAGGCACCCGACGCCAATAATGTAGGAGTACTAGTACTACCTCCTTTCGGTTTATAGGGATCAATTCAAAAATCTCATCAACCAAGGTATATGGTGAGTGGTGGAATAATTTTTGTTGTTTGCAAAACACTCAATTAATGCACTCATTTTCCTCAAAAAATTATGTTTACCAATGCATTAATTTTGTGTCAAACTTTGACCATCTACTCCCTCCGTCCAGGTGAATAAGTCATCTTTGGTTGTGCACCGTGACCAAGGAGGGAAAAACAAGAGAACTTAATGTTTATTTGCTAATTAATAGCATTGCATGTAATGAACTAACCACTGCATGTCGTGTTTGGTAGTCTCGAGTCATTGAAAACATGCATGCCCACATCTCTTATTGGTTGATATGTCAAGAAACGAGGTGGGAGTTAATGCACCGCGCCTAAGTGTTTTGGGATTATTTGGTCTTCGTAAAGTGACTTATACACCTAGATGGGGGGAGTATTTAACTAATAAAATGTTAATGCATTTCACCAAAAAGCATATCACTGGATTCGTATTTGAACATAGTTTTTAATGGTAAAGTTTTTTATGACATGCATTGACACTTTGTTGGTTATATTTACGGTCAAAATTTTACACTAAGTATGAAGGGGACCATTAAACAAGGACAGAGGTTTATATACAAGTCAATAAAAAATCATCAACCAATGTAGTAGTAACTGATGAGTACCCGAATTTTTTTTCTCCGAAAGTACTCAATAATGGGCTCGTTTTCCTCAAGAAAATTGTGTTTACGAACGTATTAATTGGAATGCATGCGTGAGGAACAAATGACCCGAAATTTTACACGCATTGGTGAGTTATCTCTTAATTCTTGCATGAAACGTTTTAATGAAGCTTGAAATATGAACATGTCAATGGGAGGGAGTAAAAGCCTCATGCATACATGCATGCACGCAACATGAAACACTCACACATGCACATGGACGCATGCAACACTCACGCAC
Organism: Triticum aestivum; assembly: GCF_018294505.1. Lineage (NCBI taxonomy): Eukaryota > Viridiplantae > Streptophyta > Magnoliopsida > Poales > Poaceae > Triticum > Triticum aestivum. The sequence goes on from NC_057814.1 coordinate 342,790,418, forward strand.
CCATGCGGCACACAGCACACGACGCAACACACACGCTCACGCTCAAGTGCTCAACCTATTCCCTACGTCCGTGAAAGACTGTACATATAGAGATTTACACATTGACCAGGGCATAATTAATGCCCAAAAGTAGCAGACTTATGTGTGCATGCGACCATTGAGAGAAGAAGATTAAATGAAGGTTGTTGCATGCTGTAATTAAGGATAGACATGTCACCTATAGCTAGAGCACAAGTTGGTGCATTAGTCAATCAATATCAATTAGATTAAAGGATAAATTCATTGGAAGTGTAGATGTACACTCTTCGTTTTTGAGCCGATGTACACTCTTTGTTGGAAGACTGAGGGAGTACACGTGCATGCACTCACATACATAGCGAGGGTGGTTTGCGCGCAAGGGTTGGACTCCTGTCGCACCTGCGTAAAGTTTTGTTTAATTGATTTCTTTGCTCTGCCAACTGACAGGTGGGACCCAGAAACCAGGTGACAATTTAACCAGTCAACAAAGTGCCACGTCGACTATGTGGCCGGTCAGTAGGGTGCAATACAGTGCTCTACGATGAGCTAGTGATCGTATAATCACTTCAAAACTATATAGTGACCGTAAAGAGCGTATTGTTACATACGTTGACCGCCAGTGTATTTTTCTCGTTTCAAATTAAGCCATATAAACCGGAAAGGACGCAGTATGGACTAGTACTAGTACTGCTTTGATGTGTCCCGTCAACTCGCCGAACAAGGAGAAGCTTGCTTACTACGCCTCTCCCTCGCCCACGCGCGCGGTGGCTTGCAGGACGAGGAGAGGGTTTTGACTACAGCGCCCTCTCCCTCTCCCTCTCCCTCGCCCTCGCGGTGGACGTGCAACAGTTCAATCGGTGCCAGATTGCCACAAGCATATTGTACTGTAGTTTCATCATTGTTGGACCTTCCAAAGAGGCGAAGAGCCAAGTGCAAGGTTCACATGAGTACGAACTGTTGAACCTCCCGAAGAGGCAAAGAGCCAAGCGCAAGGTTTTATAGGAGTTCTCGTCCTAGTAGAAGTATACTATAACTATAGCGAATGATGCTACTGTATGATGCCACCACGTCACCTATATCCAAAGTTGTGCCACCTTTTTTTCTCAAAGAGTGTGTTGGAGCCCGTGCAACTACCACACAAGTTGCACGTACACATAACACATTTACTAGTAATAAATTCTAAAGGACAAATGCCAGTATGCCACACAAGTTCATCTCCACTTCATGTGATAAATTTGTGCATGACTAGTCTACATATATTCACAGCACTACCGTTCACAATTTACCATACTCCACTTACACGTTATAGATGGGCTACATGTCCTCTTCCAGGTTCCAGTCCCAGGTGTTCTTCATGGATGGCACGATCCATAGCGGTGGGCAACGGGAATCATTGTCGCAGCTTTCTAGTCCGGTTCCACACGATGGAGACTCATCCAAGCTGAAGCGGCATAAATTAGTAATAGCGTGTCCCACCATGTCGTTCATCCGGCGGTGCACACTGAAGACACAACCATGCTTCATGAACGGCAGGCCTTCGGTGTCGTGCACGGAAGGTGGCATCTGCTTCACAATGGGGTAGCTGTCCCCAATGAAAAGCGAGTACTCTCTAAGAGTGTTCCTCGGCACTCACGTAGCATCACGGGGGCCGAACTCGGCGCCGTTCATCTGGTACACGCGGCATCTCAGATCTGGACACATGGTGATGTACATAGTCAAGGTCCATGCATAATAATGTTGTGCTCAAATATGGCGGTCAGTAATACTGTGTAGAAAATAATACTACTCCGGTATAGAGGAAGTAAAATAACTGGCTTATTATATATAGCCACTCTTGGCTACATGGATGAGATAGTAAGACATAGAAAACAAAAATGGTGGGAGCTAGTGGGTTCAAGTCTTCAAGGGCCTAGCTAGCTATACGCGTCCTGCAAGGTAAAAAGTACTCCTACTAGTACTAGTAAGTAGTACAACAATGAAAGAGAAGGCGAGAGGGTTAAAAAATATAATACTAAATTGTACTGCTAGTACAGTAAACATGTCCCACTCAAGAAAAGAAAATAACTAACAAGTACTACTACTCTACTACTCTAACACACAACAATGAGAAAATGGAATACCTGGGTATCTGGTGACGGTCCGATCGTGGTAGATTGTGTGACCATGTTGCACATCAGCGGTACCATGGGTAACGACTACTAACATAGTTGATCCCAATATGCCAAAGTCAGCTACAAGGTTCCAGGTTAGACCGAATCGCGGATGCAAATGCACATCCAGGATCGGCGATCTTATTTTGATCAGGGGATGGCTGGTCCCTGCAAAATAATGGAGTACCGTTAGGGATGCAAATGATGGTTTGTGCATTCCATTTGTAATCTCCCGTACCGTAGGATGGCAACCAGATGAAACAAGTCCCCTGGCTTGTCACCGCGAAGATGCGGCCTAGATGGTGCACGGTGTCTACCAACGTGTAGGGGTACAAATCTACTGCAGCCAACATGCGCCAGCCTCTGCCGTTACTGCCTCTTGCATTGATGGCAATCCTTATGTCGAACACCGCAATGAGATAGTAATCATCGTAGCCGCGTCGCTTTGTAGGTGGGTCCGCAATTGCTATCTTCTTCAATCTCATGTAGGCATCATCATACGTATTAAAGCCCAGCCAGTCCGAAAGGCCGATCCCAATGGTGGAGAAGGGGTCTACGGGAATGGCCGCACTGCTGTGGATGTTGTGCAAAATGATGGTGGTATCCGACCGGAGGTATGCAAGCCAATCTTCGTTGGCACCAACCCATACCTATATATAAGACGGTGGGCAGCGGAGAAATTATGGGATGGAAATGGAATAACTAAGTACTACATGATAAAACTCCATGACTGACCTGCTCATCGGACAAAATCCGACTACCTCTCAACGTCGGCAACTCTAGCGGAGTCAACGTGGAACCATGGCCAGGGAGCGGTGGACTGTTCGAAGGATTGTCCCATTGAGGAACCTTCTCCTCGAGGACGCATCGAAGACCAACAAGCATGGCCTTTTCCCAAGCCTGTTTAAGCACCGTCTCAAAAAAGTTGGTGCAGGAAGCACCGAGTCTTGCGGCGGTGAGGACGTCGGAGCAGCGTGCAATTTCTCCCAGAGGATCATCATCCAAGGTCTCCCAGCCCCGACGAGGAGGAGAACTGCCTTGCGAATCCATGGGAGCAGCGACAAACTGCCTTCTCTTCGGGGAGGACTGGTGAGAAGGAGATAAGAGCGTAGTAACTGTAGGGCCTCGTCCCTTCCAACTGTAGCTCCTCGATCGTTCCTTAGCGAAGGGGTGAGGCTATTATTTACTACGTACTCATATTGTAGCAGTACTAGTACTACTTTCTCAACTAGTAGTGCGATGTACTGTACTTCTAGTATAGTGCACCAGTTTTGAACTCTTGAATCTCAGGGCCAAGGAGCTACAGTTGGAAATGGAGGGTACTACTGTTCTCTAGAACCATCTGTACTATCAATGTAGGGAAAGTACACCTGCGTATTGGGTACTCTCGGTGCTCTATTCAAGCACGTAGCTGACCTACTCAGCCGCTCCTCTCACGCACACACTAGCAGCCTGTTTATCAGCGACGGTTACTGTGGGGGCAGAACATTTGAGTTATTTGATACAGCGAGACTAGGCTTTTCGCTTCCATTTGTGGAGGTGTAATGGATCTCGTCGAACTTTGTTAGTAGTTCCTTCTTTATGAATGAGATGAGGCAAAGCTTTTGCCTCCGTTTCAAAACAAAAAAGAATCACATCAAGAGGAATTTGTTTTATAGAGCCGATAATGGAGTGAAGTCCATGCGTGCAACACCACAAGCTATAGAGTAGTAGAGTACTACTACCTCCGTCTCGGTGAATAAGTCATTCACGTAGTTCTAGGTTGACTATTTAACTATTTAAATATGTATTATATGTGACAAAATATATATATATTTAGAAACTACATCCGTGTAGAAATCTAGTGATCTACTTTTCATGACATATAACACATATTTAATTCCACAAATAAATGACCTAGAACTACATGAATGACTTATTCACCTTGACGGAGGTAGTAGCACTTTACGTACAGAGCCATATTGCATAGTTCCCAATGCCGCCCAGGCTTTTCTGGCTCCTCGGGCTTAATCGGAGGCACTAGTTTAAATATGCTACTCCCTCCTTCCATCTATACATGGCCTAATGCGTTTTTCGAGGCAAACTTTCACCAAATGTTAGAGTAATAATATATGACATGCAACTTACACAAAGCATATGGTCAAATTCTTATGTGAAAGGAGCTTCCAATGATATAATTTTCACATTATACATCTCATGTACTATTAATCTTGTCAATAGTCAAAGGCGGTTTTGAAAAACGCAGTAGGCCCTATATAAATGGAAGGAGGGAGTAGCTGATGAGGAAGTTGCAAGCTAGGTGCGGCTAGAGCGAGCATGCGAGCCACGAGATGATGGGAGGGAAAACCCGTTCACGTGGCTGGTCTATCCTGTGCACCCAGATTGTGGTGCGACATGTCCGTTCAACTTCAAAACTCAAACTACCAGTGTAAATATTGGCTCGCAGCAAAGTTACTATTTAAAAAAAAGGCTGTCGTGCGTTCGGCCGGGATCGAACCCACAAAACGAGCTATACACTCCCGCAACCACTAGTTGTACTCGTTGTAGTACAATGCAACCTAGAATCGCCTTTTGTCGCTAGTACATTGTTCCTTAAAAGAAACCACTAATAATGCCAAGAAACCACTAATAATACCAAGAAACTACTACCACTTGCATACGTGGCAGACTTAAGATAAGACTACCTTATCAACCATTGTACATGCCCTTACCAACCAGCCCTACGAAGAAACGACTACTCTACAAAGTGTCGTTATAGGCACGTTTCAACCCATGTCGCCCCTTAAGTCAACGCCTTCTATTCGACCGGCAAGTTAGGCATTATGACTTGTGGGACCTACATGTCAGTATGCACAAAAATCCCCGAGTGGCCTCCTACCTCCGGCCCGTCCACCAAGTCATCCTCGGCCATGGGACGCAACTCCCGCCGCCGATAGAAGGCGAGGTCAAAACCGCCGGCAGTGCGGAGCCCATCTTGCGGTAGCCTAGATGCCAGCTCCGTCCGGCGCTCGCGGCCACTAGCTGCGAAGATAGCACAGACCCTGCTGGATGCATCCAACTGCTTGTCTGCAAGGTTTGCTAGCTAGATTGGCACGGCGGTGCGGCGGCTTGCTCGCGCGCGCCGCGCTAAGGCCAACCATCTGGCTCCAGCGAAGGCCAGCGCAACGGCTTGCTCACGCGTGAGTCACGCTCGGGCCAGCCTGCCAACCCGTGCTGAGGACAGCACAGTGTCCGGCCCGTCCGGTGGAGCGGCGGCCAACTCGCTCATCACCGGCGCCACCGATGAACACACATCAGTACTGTTTGAAGTAATGTTCAGGAAAAATAATAATTTGAGTGGGAATAACAGGATAGAAGGTTAGATGTGGGTCCCTCATGTCAACGGTCAAACAAAATGTGTTGGTTTAAGCTGCCTCGTCAGCACGGACGTGTGGGCCAACCCTATCATAAACGGGTTTAAACGAGCCTAATCGGCACTAGGTAGTAGTTTTGGCGCGGGTTAAGAAATTTTGGGTATGTTTTTGCTATTTTTTGTACAATAGTTTCTTCCTAGGGATGGTTGAAAGTGGTAGTTTTTTGTTAAATACTCTACATACTATAACTAGGAGTGAAAGTTAAGCTTTGGAAGCCAATAAGCAAGGCTAGTTACATAGTGCCTATGTGTACGTGATTGAAACTAAATATCAACCATGAGTGACTAATATCTTGATGGAAAACTCGAAACTATGGAAATACTAGCATTTTTTGCATGGTTGGAAATACTAGCAATGTTCATGTGCGTTGCAACGGATCATAATTAGAATAATACTTATTCACAAACTTGATAGAAAACACTCTAATTTTGATATACATATATCACTAGAGATATATTATGTTTCAATCAGAATATATTCCTTGGGCTGTTTTGGTGAGGTGAGGGAGGAACGTGGTTTCTTTTAAGATACTAATTATGGGTTTTTTCTGCAAATTGGTAGAGAAGTGGGATGTTGGTGAGAAAAGGAAACAACTTACCTCACAGTCATTAGATGTAGATCTAATGGTCAAAAATGACGGATGGCAGACACACCATCATCACCAACTAAGTCTTCTGTAGGAGTACTAGCAAGATGTCCGTGCATTGCACGGAACATCAAGATACATTTTTTTATAAAACACCTGTTTGATTGACCCATGCGGGAGTAATCCCATGTGTAAAAACTAATGATATCTCGAGAAAGAGGAGATAAGGTGAAGAGGAGTGGGGTGTGGTGGTGATTGGTGATCGGACTGAGCGGAGGCATGGGGATGGACGACGCCGGCAGCGACCACCATGCCAGTTTGTTCCAGAGGCTTCCTTTTTTAATTGCTCAACAATGAGGTTGTTGGAGATAAGGATGAATGAGGGAAGGCCTTGTCTGCAAATGTGGAGAGAGTTGCGGGTATCTTTTAGTTTAATTTCTATCCGTCAGATATAGATCGACGGTCTATATTGCAAGATGGCATGCGTACCATCATCACCAACTCGGTTTTTTCATAAGAGAAGAAATATAAGTATGGAGATACAAACGTATTATCAGTATTGTTTCCATAAACTAGGATCTACATTCTATTCAACGGCTCAGCATGTGGGGCCTTAGCACAATGACTTCTCGACTTTGTAAAACAAAGGTTTTCCCGTCGCCGATAAGGAGGGGGTGACGGCGGCACGCTTTCGGCTTGCTCTAGTCCTAGTAGTCATACTAGGTGGTCTACGCACGTGTAGATTTATTCTTTTTCCCGTCTCGTGTTCGCCGTACTTCCATGACTATTGATGAATAGACGATAAGTTATTCATGGGAAAACCTTTGTTGAGCGTGTGTGCGAGAGAGAGAGAGACAGTGTGCGTGCGTGATATGTGTAGAGACTGAGGCAATGATAAGAGATTCTTTGTGTCTCTGTGTGTGGAGGATAGAGAGAGACATGTACATGGGGCTTTGTGTTGTGTAACGTGGAGACACATAGACATAATGAGAGAGTGAGTGTGTGAGATACACATGCAGACATGGGGAGAGATGTGTGAGTTAGAGAGATGGAGAATTTTGGTGTGCATCTGAGCTAGAGAGAGGGGGGATATATACATACCTAGAGGTGGAGAGAATATGCAAGGGTGTGTGTCTTAAAAGAAGGATCCAAATAGAAGGGTGTTTGTGCGTGTCTGTGTGTTTGTGCTCGCGTTTGTGTGTGAGAGGGAGTGTGTGTATGTGGAGTAGAGAGACCACTAATGATGTAACCTAGTATAGGGAAGGGGGAATGGTGTGACATGTGTGTCAAAGAGAGACAAAGGCATGTGTAGTAGCGCGATAGCATGGGTGCGGGCGGGGAGCCGACTATTTGGAAGAGACATCGAGTGTGTGTGGGAGAGGGGTGTGAGAGCGCGCGCGAGAGAGAGAGAGAGAGCTAGCGATGGAGAGAGAGAGAGGAAGAGAGGGGGGAGAGAGGGGTCGTTTGTGTGCAGAAGTGGCGTATAGATCGGGAGACAATGTTGATGTTGTTCGAAAGTGGCCTATGTACAGAGATGCAAGGGAAGCGAGTCATCGTGTGTGTGATAGCGACTTCATGAGAGATCTAGAATAGATGGTGTAGAGAACAACGTGCGAGATTGAGAATGATGATACATTAGGGAGCTATGGAAAGAGTCATGGCATATATGTATACAGGGAAGGAGCTGGGGCGGGTCCGCATGTGGGAGAGATAGAAAGAGGAGAGTGGTGCACAAGAAGACAAAGTGTGCTTGTTTGCAGTGGGTGTGGTGTGTGAGGTGATTGTGCGAGAACCACATTACTTGGGAGATAGACGTTTGGGGCGACGTTTTGTGTGTATGGGAAAGATACACTCTACATAGTGCGTGTGCTTGGGAAAGAGAGATGCCGAGAGACCTAGAGAGTGGGGGAAGAGATGTGTGCAAGCCCGAGAGACAAAGTGATAGAGACCTATATTGGTGTCCGGACTTTAGAAGAGAGCGGGGTGTTAATGTACTCGTGTGTTCGTGTCTGGGGGAGAGAACGACTTGTGTGTGTGTGGGGGGGGGGTGGCTTCAAATAAAGAGTGAGGTGTCTATATTTGAGGGACTTTAGCGTAATTGAGATATATATGGTTAATAGTGTGTGAACTCATGGTTGATCAATTTGTTTCATAGTTTTGACTATGAGATTACGATACTTTTGAACATGCGTGATATACCTTGAAGTACCAAAATTACAAACCTAAGATTGGAATTTTGGAATTCGACTCCATCATTAGCTTTTGCAATTCGTTTAAACGGAGGTACATTTTTTAAGCCGAGATTTCGTGATTTCAAATTCATATATCAAACCTAGAGATATACACATACGGGCATGTACAAACTTTATAATCATCCACTTTATTCATACAAATACACATGTTTGCTTTTGTCATCATATTTAGGATAAACACATTTGGAATTTCATTTGAATTGGACCGTATGATGGTATTTGCTTGTACTAGCTCAATGATCCATATTTGAATTGAATGGACAATCTAAGTTTCGAGCTGGAGACACTGATTTTCAAAAGTTGCACCTCTTTTGCATGCAAAACAAATAAATTCTCATCCATGATATCATAGTCGGTCGTACAAGAGCAGAACACTTATAATTTCAGGCGCCAAAAGCTTTCAAACTTCCCGCTCACATCGAAATATCTCGCGCCCGAAAGTTTAGCCCTGCAGTATTCCTGTTTTACCCCTGCCACATGAACGGAAAAGGGCTGCTTTGGTAACTCCATTGTTTTCCCCTCTTTGCCCCCAACATTCTTCCCCAGAGCCCCTCCCCTTCCCCTCCCCGACCCCCGAACCACGGCAAGCCGCCGCAGCGGTGGACCTCACACCTCGCCGGATCTACCTTCCACACCTTGGAACCCTCAACTGCCAACTCACCACTTCACCGGAGCCGCTTCAACGACTGGCTTGTCCACCGCTCCAGATCTCCTTGACCGCCATCATGGTCCACCACACCGGATCTGCTTAACCGGAGCCCTCATCCACCACAACGTAGGCCCTTCACTGACTCCCTCTTCCGTCCCATCGATGTTCCTTCATACAAGCCCTTGTCCGCCGCAACAGATCCGCCTCACCGAAAGCACTGTACACCGCGCCCGCCGACACCTTTGTCCACTGCACCAGACCCGCTCCACGGACGCCATATTCAACTCCACTAGCCCTGCTTTACCGACGTCGCAGCCTCACCAGGTTATTTCGATTTGTACTCCTTCGGTTTTTATCTTCTTTATCGTGGAACTGTTCACTTACCACAGATGAGCTTTCTTCTATGTCGACAGGCGCTGCAACCGAAGCACCAGAGCCGCTTCAGCAATGGTGCCAGCCGGCGTAAATTCAACCGCAACACGAGCACCATGGACGATCCTTAGCTATCAAGTATGACAACGATACCCATACGCCGCTGAGAATCAGGTACTATTATCCAACGGCCAGCGCCTACGTTCACTTTCTTAGCATAAGCACCGCACCTTTGAATTTCTTCAGGGCATCATTCAATTTTCCATGAGATGCGTTATTCTGCTTGCCCTGTATGGCCATACTTCTGGCAGTGAACATGTTATATGTGTTAAATTACAAACTAGTGCACATATAGTTACAATGCTTTAGTTTTGTCCTAAGTATTACTGTATTTCCTAGATATCACTGCCTACTATTTTACTTCTTGCATAATGTATTTATGATAATGGTGTTGTTCTGATGCCACATGTTGGTTCCATCAGATTGCTTCATGTTCTCTATGCTTAATTACACATCAGCAAACTAACATGTGGTTCCACTGCTTTTGCTCGTTTTACCCTACATTTTCTGATGCTAGCTATTACATCACTGCTCCGAGCATTTGTTCATTACTTTTTGTGTGTTCTTGATCTTCCCAAGTTGCATGACTAATTTGATGCTTCTATTAATTATGGAGCTGCCAACCCCATCAAGCAAAATACTTGTTCTTTTGGGGGCTGGCACCTCGAACAAGCATAAAAATAGAGTGAAGCACATATATTGTCGTGTAAGCACACAACCTTCTTTCATTAGTTTAGATGAACCATTGATGATCAATTCGAACCAGTGCATGCGATTAAAATTAATTTTACCTAAATAGAGGGTGCAGAATAAACTACAACAACTAGATTTGCAACCATGGGATGCTGACGATATCTTCAAAGAACATTGCAACAACAGCAAGGCTTCACAGCAACATATGGTAAGCCAGTGTGTTTTAGTACATTTGAAATGTAATGCGTGTGGGCTGCTTTCTTGGCTTGTGCCCTCAACCTGTAATCCTACAGAATTACAAGTAGTTCAGTTGTCTGCTTTGTTGTATTGCTTGATTCTAATGCTTGTTTGTTACTTGTTAGGATATACCTGAGTTGGCCAATATGCCAGCAGTGCCTATTGTACTATCGTAAAGAAATGCATGCCTAGTTCATTTGAGTCCTTAACTTTTCCTATGAACTTTATCACAAGACTGTCTTCGTAGTTTATATGAGGCCACACTATTAAGTGCTTTCTCATATTATTTCAACTGCTTAGATGCCTTGGCAACTTAAATATAGCGGTGGTACACTCCCTTTCAACTAGGGATGTCAACTGGGTCCCGTTTAATCCCGATTAAAGTCCACTAGTGGTATGATAGTTCAAAATATTTTTTGTTTTTTAAGGAAAATGAACTAGGGAGCTAGAAAAAACAAACTAGATGGGACTGGCGGATGTCGTTTATTTTCCACTTACATCCCTAGTTTCATCTTACCATTTTAATTTTGTTTTGGCTGATGCTGCTTCGAACCATTTAACTATAGCTTGTCATGCTCAGCAATAATTCGTATGTCGTTTACCTTGTAAGCTTACTGCTTGGATCATGCAATAACTATCTCTTACTTATGTCCAGCGGAAACCTTTCAGGATGCCGTTCACACTAGGACACAGTGTACAACCCCAGAATCTAATTGTGGAAGCAGTGCGCTATCCATGTTACCAGATGGTAGCAGTTCAGAGGAACCACCAGAGAGCAGTCTGAGCACAGATATTATAGTTCTTGAGGCTCTACTAGAGGCAGAAAGAGATGTGTGGCTGCCAAGAATGAGGTAATCTTGATCTTGAGGCTGGAAATTATGCAATTAGCAAGCAACCCAAGAATTGGAGGAAGTAAGAATGTTGCATTTGAAGACGGAGGAGGTCCTGCTGTTTCTGCTATCTGAAGCCCAGTTGAAATTGTCATTAGATTATTGTACTTGCATGTTGTGTCATGTCTCTGAATGGATTATGTTGTAAGACCCCCTATGTTGTCCATGTGTTGTAATGATCTGAATTTTTTAGGCAAGGTAATCCTCAGTACTTGTATGATTGGCATAAGGTGAACTGTTTTTCGTGTGAGCATATTGTATTGGATGAAATAACTGTTTGACTCAAAGTGTATCCAACCTATAGAATTCGAAGATCGCGACATTTCTAAATCATAATCATATATAAAGGTGGAATAAATCTTTGTCGTAGTTTTGAAGTCATAAATAACAAAACGTAGAATTATCTATGGATATTCATAATCGAATACAAATTGGATTTGAATGTAGTTGCCAGGTCCCAGGGTAAACGTGAATGCTAATTCTCCCAAGTTTTGAACGAAGCGGCTAAACACCCACTATCATTTGTGGGCTGACCGAAGCAAGTGTTTGCAAGATGGAAATTACTGTCTACCCCTGACACTTGACATCCTAATCGACCGGATTTACACTACTATCAATAGGGGTAGACTAGTAACTTCAATCAGACGCGACACGACCGCCTCTGAGTCCATTCAGACACGGCGGGCGCCAAACGTGGGTGGCAAAACACATTTGATTCAAGCTCGTCCGAAAGACATGCGTCTCTCCCTCCATTTCCCCATTCATACACGGTGGGCGGCAAAACAAACTCTCCTCGTCCGAAATCCATGTAGGCAAATATTTTAAATAGGGGCAGATGTGTAACTTCCCTCAGACGTGACACAACCGCCCTACCTGTCAGCCTCGTTCGTACACCGTGGGCGCCAACCGTGGGTGGCAAAACACCCTCTCCTTGCCCGAAATCGCTACCAGCAAATATTTGGGAGATGCAAGATTACCGTCCTATCCCCAACCGATGTGATGTCCGAAATTTCAAACAGGGGATAAGTTCGTAACATTCCCACATTTCAAACAAGCGCGTCCCAAAGTTTGAGATCCCCCCTCCCCCTCGATTTCCCCATTCATACACCGTCGGCGCCACAACAACCTTCCCACTGTGGCTAGCCTCCTCCGTCCGCCACCCCATCCTCCACCTTGCCGGAGCCGCTACTCCTACCCTGTCGTCCACTTCAAGAGATGGATGTCTCTCATCCACGGCGCCGGACCCGGATCCTTTCATCGCGTCCTCTCGCTTCATCAGCACCGTCGTCCATCTTGCTGTTGCCGCTCCTACGACCGCCTCGTCCACGGCAACAGGACTTATCCCCCGACCCGGCCGTCTGGCGTCTAAAGTCTTCTTCCGCGCCGCCGACAACCATCGCACCCGCAGCACCCTTAATGTATCAGCAGGGGCCTACACGGCGTCGCAAGAGAGGGGGTACTCCTCCATATGTGCTTAAGTTATTGTTCTAACTCGGAAAACAGATCGTAAATTGTTTATTGTACTTTTCTTGTCCGTACCAAATCGTAGTGGCTAGTTGAAAGCAAACATTGGTTGCGAAGTAGCTTTGTCCGGTTTGCACCTTCAGATCCGCCATGGCACGGTCACTATACTCGTAAAGCTTATGGTTTCCCCCCTTTATATTCACTACCATCATCGTAGGTGCTTCGTGTCATGCTAGCACTGTTCCTCAAGACCTCAACCCATCAAGCGAAACAACATGCCACTCATAATACCAAAGCTTAGGTGTTTAAATATGAATATGATATGATGCTCATATTACTAAAACAGAGAACATTTAATTGGTCACCTAAAGTTCCTATTTTCGTTTTGAAAAGCATGTGCGCCACCCACTGGTCCAGCTAGTTCCACTTTCCTGATTTTACTCTTGATGCTTAGGGTTTTCCCCTTTTATCTACTCTACTATGATCTGCGTAGGTGCCTTCTGTCATACTAGCATTACTCCACCCTTCAAGCTAAACAACACAACGCTCAAAATTCCAAAGCTTAGTTGTTCAAATATGATTGTGATATGATACTGATATTAGTTAATAGACACATTCAATTGTTTTGCTAAAGGTCCCACTTGAGTTCAAATGCATATTGCGACATATACACAACATAATTGCATTTCTTTGTCACTTGTTGACTGTACTTTCTTGTCCATACCAAATCTTAGTTGTTATTTCAAAGCAAACATCGGCTGGTAACTACCCTTTGCGCGGTTTGCAGCTTCAGATCTGCCATCCCACTGCCACGGTCAACACTATACTCATCATGCTTACGGTTTCCCCATTTTATGATGACCACGATCAGCCTACGTGGTTCATGTCGTAATGGCACTGCTCCACCCATCGAGCTAAACAAGCTTAGTTGTACAAATTCAAATATGATATTATGCTGATATTAGTAAAACTGAAAGATGTTTAATTGGTCAGCTAAATGTTCCTACTTTAGTTTCGAAATGCATGTGAGCCACATATGGAGAGACCGGAAGGAATAGTATTTCTCTGTGCACATCATTGGTGGGAAACCGACATTCTATAGAAAGACCTGTAATATCTTCAATATGCTTGCTCTTCTGCTCTTCTTTAAGATGATCCTCTTTTCTTTAATAAGTATGTTCCTTGTTGGGAAGAGTAGCAGAGACATTTGCGGTCGACTGGCCAGGTCGAGTTGTTCTCCCTTAGTATATTTTGAATCTGTCAGGTCAGGTCGACTTGTTCTTCTTTACTATATGTTGAAGCTGTCATCTCCGAAGTATCTCACTTCTGGAGCTCTCATATTTTGAGTAGTAGGCCACATTATATTAATGCACACACCAAATTACAGCATGCATGGCATCTCTCAGAAGAATTGCAGAGATAGCACAAAGGGGTTTCCAGGGAGGTAGTATTGGATTAGAATCACTTCTGCAATACAAAGATAATCTCACTTGTTTTTATGTTTTCATGCATGTCAGGTATTGAACATTATCAAAATGAATATGAGAATGGGCGCACGAGAGGAATATTGCGGAACAATCCACTAGCTAACAAACTTGGCATGGTGGAGGATGGCCTATCTTATTCACCCATCAAGGTGCTTGCTCTAACTTGGCAAGGTTGTATTGGTCGCACATATTTTGCATCTGACCTCTTGCATTACTTCTACTTTGTTACACCATCTGCTTAGTAAACAACATATATGAGTATATGCATACCTATCCATTTTCTATACCTATTCCATGTGTCGTCATACTATGTTTTTCCAGTCAAATGTTGTTCTTTCGTAATAGATGTCCAAAAGGAAGAGGGTGAGTGTAGATCCTCAAGGAGTACAAACTAGGTATTGGAAAAGGTAGTGATACCTGTTAAGTCAGATAGATTAGCAGCCATAGAAAACACAGGCCCAACTGCACCACACTTTACCCCTAATCCACTGGCCAAACCCCTATTAGAACTGCTGAGAGCCCAGCGTCACGTACTGTCTATGATATCAATTCAAAATTTGAACTCCTAAATTTCTGCATGTGCCTTACATTCTCTCTTGTATGAAAACTAATTTCAGATGAATCTCCTTGATCCAAGGATCATAGGATCTCACAACAATACTAGGCACTGCATTGCTCTTGTCAGTACCTCTTGCTCTTTATCAGCATACTTACACTCATTGTTGTTTGATTATGTAGCATGACTGTAAATGTTCGCTTCTTTATCCTCCCTTTGCTTGAAATTATAAGATCTATATTTACTCTTAGATAAATGTAGAATTAACACAATGGTTATGAAGTTTTGGATTGCTCATGTAAGTACCTGTTGTCATGTACTCCCTATGTATCGAATTAATTGTTGATCAATTGGATGTATTTAGAACTTAATAGTGCTAAATACATCCATTTGAGCAAGAAGTAATAACGGACGGTGGTGGTATTACTGTACTTGCATCGCGAGATAGTTGATTGTCTAGCATTACTCTGCATCTTATCTGCCCTGCCCTCCACTTTCTCCAAATTATCATATCTACATTTACTCTTACCAAAATGTTGAATAAAGCCAATGCCACTGCACACGTTGATGTCTGCATTCCTCTTGTTAATACCTTTTGCCTTGTAACGCTGTACTTAATTAATTGCTATTTGATTATGCATCATCAGTCTGCACCTGAGCTTCATTATCCTCTATTTCTTCCAATATTATTTGATCTATGTTTACTCTTTGCAAAATGTAGAATAATGGCAACGCTTATAAAGAAGTTTCTTTGGGGAATTTATTGAATTATCCTTCCATCAACAAGGAGAAGGGCTTTGTCCAGCCCATGTTAACATGTAATGTAAGTTCATCCTTCTCAAGCCTTCAAACTTTGTTCTAGTATAGATTTGGATAGGCATGATTTCCTCCACTACTATTTACTTTGCTATTTACATCTGATTGGATGTTTGCAATAACTACCAGTTTTAAATTGTAGTTGTAAAAACATGTTCCTTATGCAGAACAGATCCATTTATTTACTTATATAATTGTGAAACCTGTTACGTGTCTCCTTGTTTCTCTTTCAGAGTCGTATCTCTTATGCCAGGCAGAACTTTAGGGAAGATAGTGAGCCAAACCATCTTGAAGAGAGCGAGATGATCCCAAGGTCCTGTCTTGATGAAGACAGTGAGTTGAAGCTACTCACCAGCAGCTGTGAGACAACCTCTGTGCAGTCGCTGCCTCAATCAGTTCGACTTCTTCAGTCTCAACTTAAAGCGGAAAGGCTTGCTTCAGCTCAGCTCCGACTTGAAGTCAAAGATGCAATGAAGATGTCATAGGACTTCCTTGCGCACTATGGTGCTATAAAGCTAGGGATGGAGCATCTATCATTGACACAACTGAGGTCTCATCAGCTTGTTCGGCTGCTTGCGGAGCCCGTCCTGGCCAGACCTAGTGCCTTCTGAAGTGCTCTTAGTTTTGTATATTCTTTTGTTGGCGCGTTTATATGCACTGGTGGCGACCTTTGATGCCTAGTGTATGTAATCCGCGGTCACGTTGCGCTTTATTATCACCGGTAGCGAACTTTGATTCCCAGTGGATGTAATATGTCGTAATTTCTTTATTGTATAGTCTAGGTTTATTCTTGATCGGTATGCTGTAATTTAGGCCCGAAGATTCAGTGGATCTCAGTTTTGTCGGTCTTCAGGCCGGCCCGTTACTCATATGGGCCAAAACCTGGGCCTATAATCATCTTGGGCCATTAGCTGGTCTAAAACTATAGTAGTTTCCCGCCTTTAACAGCCGAGTAAAGTTCTGGCCAGCTGGGCCAGAGAATACCATGGGCTTTTAAAAGGTTAAAACCTAGATTGGGCTAGCGTTGAGCCGAAAAATTCACGGGCCAATACAGGCCGAAACTGCCTAAGGCCCATGTTTGGCCCAAATAGGACGAGCAGTTAACCGGCCAAAATATATCGGGCCTGTTTGGCCCAATAAAATTATGGGCTTTAAGCAGGCCGTTATCCACGCTGGCCATAGGCCCAAAAGTGTCACGGGCCATTATCAGATAGGTTGTAAGTAGGCCGGATTCACCCCTGGCTATAATTAGGCCCAACTGTTACACGGGCCATTAACAGGCTGATAGGCCAGTTGGGATGAAATTTATCCACAAAGGCTACGCGACGTTAAGAGGCCTAAAGGTACTTCGGACAAGAAATAGCCCAGTTTCTTCATGGGCCCTTAAATGGCCTAAAGTTAAACTGGGCCCACAATGTCCCAGGTGCACCACGGGCCGCTAAGAGGCCGAAACTATTATCGGGCCGAACTGGTAAACGGGCATTTAACAGGCTGAAATACAAACCTGTCTTAGAATGGGCCCAAAAGAATAATGGCCTTTTAACGGGCCTGATCCGATACGGGCCATAATTTGGCCCAAAACACGGCAGGCCGTGAATGTGCCTGATTTGATATGGGCCTCAATTTGACCCAAAACATGGCAGGCTGTTAACGGGCCAGCCCACTAGTGTTTGAAAAAACATGGTGGGCCTTCAGCTGGGTTGGCATTTCACCTAAAATGGGCCACTGTTGGGCTGTGCCATGTCTCGACATATCATAGGCGTCTTCCGTGCATTGTAGGAATGACATATGTCCCAACGATTAGCTGACACGTGCATTATCCGACGAATGAGAATTTTACACGTGGAAAATCCCCAATTGTCGGGGCTGTTAACGGGTTATCGGATCCAAACCGGAACCTGATAGCTTAACGGCGACCCATTATGGTGGATGCCACGTGTCGGTCACCCTTGACGAAAGCACTCTATGACGCGCGATTTATCGTCATGGAAGTGGACACTTCCGTGATGATAATTTAGGTAATGTCATGGAACACTTCTACGACAGCACAGGTATGACTATCTTGATTCTGTCATAAAATCGTCATGGATGTACATGCATGACAGAAAACGTGACCTACTATGACAACCATGTATCATCACGGAAGTGTATTTTTGTAGTGTTAGCACTTAGTGAATACATGAACTCCTCAAACTACGATCATCACCGGGAGTGGTCCCGACTATTGTCACTCCGGGGTTGCCGGACCATAACACGTAGTAGGTGACTATTGACTTGCAAGATAGGATCAGGAACACAAATATATTCATGAAAACATAATAGGTTCAGATCTGAAATCATGGCACTCGGGCCCTAGTGACAAGCATTAAGCATAGCAAAGTCATAGCAACATCAATCTTAGAACATAGTGGATACTAGGGATCAAACCCTAACAAAACTAACTCGAATACATGGTAAATCTCATCCAACCCATCACGGTCCAGCAAGCCTACAATGGGATTACTCACACACGGCGGTGAGCATCATGAAATTGGTGATGGGGGATGGTTGATGATGACGATATCGATGGATTCCCCTCTCCGGAGCCCCGAACGGACTCCAGATCTGCCCTCCCGAGGAAGAACAGGGCTTGGTGGCGGCTCCGTATTGTAAAACATGATGAATCCTTCTCTCTGATTTTTTTCTCCCGAACGTTTATATATGGAGTTGGAGTTGAGGTTGGTGGAGGTCCAGGGGGCCCACAAGGTCGGGGGGCGCGCCCCCACCCTTGTGGCCAGGGTGTGGGCCCCCTTCACTTGATTCTATCGCCAATATTTTTTATTAATTCCAAAACTTGTCTCCATGAAGTCTCAGGTCATTCCGAGAACTTTTTATTCTGCACAAAAATAACACCATGTCAATTCTGCTGAACAGCGTCAGTCCGGGTTAGTTCCATTCAAATCATGCAAGTTAGAGTCCAAAACAATGGCAAAAGAGTTTGGAAAAGTAGATAGGATGGAGATGTACCAACCGCTATCCAGCATGCATCTAGTGTATTAAGTTCATGGAGAACTGGAGTAATGCAATAAGAACGACAAAATGATGTAGACAAGATCTACTCATATAGGAATAGACCCATCTTGTTATCCTTAATAGCAACGATACATACGTATCATTTCCCCTTCTGTCACTGGGATTGAGCACCGTAAGATCGAACCCACCACAAAGCACCTCTTCCCATGGCAAGAAAAATCGATCTAGTCGCCCTAACTAAACCAAAGATTCGAAGAAGAAATAGGAGGCTATAAGTAATCATGCATATAAGAGATCAAAAGACTCAAATAACTTTCATGGATAAAAACATAGATCTGATCATAAACTCAAAGTTCATTGGATCCCAACAAACACATCGCAAAAAGAGTTACATCAAATAGATCTCCAAGAGACCATTGTATTGAGAATCAAAAGAGAGACAGGAAGCCATCTAGCTACTAACTACGGACCCGTAGGTCTACAAAGAACTACTCACAGATCATCAGAGAGGAACCAATGAGGATGATGAGCCCCTCCGTGATGGTGTCTAGATTGGATCTGTGGTTTGTGGAACTTGCGGCGGCTGGAATTGTGTTTCGTTGACTCCCCTAGGGTTTTTTGGAATATTGGGGTATTTATAAAGCAAAGAGGCGGTGCAGGAGGCCATCAAGGTGGGCACAACCCACCAGGGCGTGCCTAGGCCCCCAGGCGCACCCAGGTGGGCTGTGCCCCCCCTCTGTGCACCCCTCTGGTACTTCTTTGGCCCATCCTATGTCTTTTGGCCCAGAAAAATTCTCCAAAAAGTTTCGCTGCGTTTGGACTCCGTTTGGTATTGATTTTCTGCGAAGTAAAAAAACAAGCAAAAAATAGCAACTGGCACTGGGCACTATGTCAACAGGTTAGTCCCAAAAATGATATAAAGTTACTACGAAATGATTGTAAAACATCCAAGAATGATAATATAACAGCATGGAACAATCAAAAATTATAGATATGGTGGAGACGTATCAGGCGTGTGCGAAGATCTCAACCTCTCAAGCTTAGAGCCTATCACCCCACGGCCTAGCCTAGCCAGATTCACATGAACAAGGGAGAAGATGAACACGGTAGTTTACCCAGGTTCGGGCCACCTTGCGGTGTAAAACCCTACACCTGCTTTGTGGTGGATTGGCCTCACGAGGGGCTGAGGATGAACTAGTACAGAGGATAAACAACCTTGCGAGCGCTATTCTGGTGAGGGTGGAAGGGGTTGGATCCGGATCCCCCTCTACCGTGCTGGCTAACCTTTATTTATAGTGGCCTTGGTCCTCTTTCCCCAAAACTTAGGCGGGAAAGGATCCCACAACGGCCAATTTGGAAGGGGACAAATAGTACTTCTAATCCTGATGAAAGGTGGTCTTCGCCTGCAAAGCTTCTGGTCGTGACGCAGCGGTGGGCTCGTTGATGACCTCGGCCTTGCCGAGCCTGTGGTCTTGGTATTGTAGCACCGGAATGGAAACCTTTGGGGAATCCCTCAGGAATCCACGCCTGTCCTTGCCTCCTTAGCACCAAAGAGGAAACTTCCTCCTCTACAACCGCTGGCGCCCGCCTGGCCTTGGTCATCATGGCTCATGTCATCGCAACCTCGTGAGGCTGGGTACCTGCATAGAAATCTCTGCTCCTCGGAAGGCCGCCTGGGGAGGCCACTCCCTCAGGAGGTCATGGTGTCGTCCTCCTCGCGAGGCTTGGCCCCTCGCGAGGGTCTTGTCTTGGCGGTCTTGCAGATGGGTCCTACCGGGCCGTCGATGGAGCCATGTCGTGGGCCGCAAGCAGGCAAGTCTGGGTACCTTGATTCCTAGAACACCGACAACCCTAGGTTATGACTACTGTATGATGAATATCATCCAACACGATTATCATTATCGATCCAATGCCGACGAGCTTTTCACATATTGATCTTTGCTAAGTTATGTTCGTTGTGGCTGCTGTTATAATCACTACAAACTGCTACTGTTACTATTGCCACTGTTACCGTTACTTCCATACTTTGCTACTAACTACTTTGCTGTAGATATTAAGTCTTTCAGGTGTGGTTGAATTGACAACTCAACTTCTAATAGACGTGAATATTGTTTGGCTCCCCTTGTGTCAAATCAATAAATTTGGGTTGAATACTCTACCCTCGAAACCCGTTGCGATCCGCTATACTTGTGGGTTATCAAGACCTTTTTCTAGCGCCATTGCCGGGGAGCATAGCTCTATTTGCTGAGTCGCTTGGGATTTATATCTGTTGATCACTATGAGGAATCTTAAAGATACGAGAATCAAGATGTTTCCCTCTACTACGAGGGGAGGTAAGGAACTGCTATCTAGCTCTGCACTTGATTCACCTTCTGTTTTGAGTAAGCTTGCGACACCTACACCTGCTATTAATTCTGATATGCCGCAAGTTATTGATGATGCTACTTCTGCTATGAATAATGCTTATGATATGTCGCAAGTTATTGATGATGCTACTTCTGCTATGAATAATGCTTATGATGATACTAGTACTTTTCTTGATAAGACTGTGCCACTGCGTGAATTTCTTGATGAACAACTTGCTAGAGCTAAATATATTGAGAATGCTAAAAATGGTCAAATTATTGAAACTGAACACCTTGAAACACCTATTAGACCTAGCACTCCTAGATATGAATTGCATGTTATACCTGAGGGTTATGTTATGGATGGATAGTAGCTAGGGGTTTTCTTTCTTGTAAGGATAGAGATGATCTTAAGAAACTACTAGTCAAGTTGAAAGAAAAATCTTTGAATGCTAGAATGCAATATAATCCTAAGTTTGCTACTTCACCTATCTTTGTTGCTGATAAGGATTATGAATTCTCTGTCGATACTGAGTTAATTACTTTGGTTGAATATGATCCTTTCCATGGTTATGAAAATGAAACTGTTGTGGCACATCTTACTAAATTAAATGACATAGCCACCCTATTTGCTCATGAGGAAAAAATTTGCTACTACTATATTCTTAAGTTGTTTCCTTTCTCATTAAAGGGTGATGCTAAGATATTGTTTAATTGTCTTGCTGCTGGTTGTGTGCGTAGTCCCCAGGATATGATATATCACTTCTCTGGAAAATATTTTCCTCCTCATAAGAAACAAATTGCCTTCAAGGAAATATTAAACTTTGTGCAAATTGAAGAAGTGATAGAGGCAAAGGTGTCCCGTCTTTCGATGAGATGATGAATATCGCTTTGATGGAAGTCGACTTTGACGATCCGACAACGAACGTGCGAGGACGTCGCGCCTTAGCAATCGCTAAACCAACTCCGAGAGGTTATCGACCACGCCGGAGCACGATCAACCTGACCACGAGGGTCTGTTTCCTGCGAGCAAACGAAGAACAAGCAAGAAACTGAGATTGCAATCTGGATATTGCGAATATAAGATGAAAGCTTTATTGATCAAGGTGGAGTTTTGTGACGCCTTTGTCTGGTCGCTGAACACAAATGAAGTACGCGAAGTTGCAGCTATGGCGAACTTTTAATCTAATCAAAACCCAAAGTCTAAACGACACCCTAAGGGCTGTATATATGGAGGAAGAGGGGGGGAATTTCGTGGCCCTTGAGGAAGGGGTCCGAAACCAACCCTATCTCTTGTTTCCCCACACATACGAACTCTAAAAACAGCCTATACTTATGTATTTCGAAATTACATGGGCCTGGCCCAATAATAAGGTGACGCAGCACCTAGAATAGCCTCTGGACGAAAGTTATGAAGTAGCATCTTGTATATTTTGTCCAAGGCTTCATGCACGCATTATGGTGGCTTCAACGTCCTGAAATCATCACTTGTAACTCCGTTCTTGTTCCCCATGCGCATGCCATCATCTCCATGCTTGTTCTTGCTCCAATGTTCATCCTTCTCAAGCTAGGCCCTTCATTTGTAAGCAAAACAAATGTATCCAATTTAGGCAGCATCATATTCTCATGAACATTAGAATCATTACCAAGAAACGAAAGTACCTGGTAATTTAATTGGCGTGCGCGAGCTCTAGTAATTGGTCCAATATGTATAGCAGCAGGGGCTGTGGGTGTAACAATGGTATTGATGTCCTCATCATCCTCCCCTTCTTGAAATGAAGTCGTCCTCGACGGAAGCTCATCTTCCTCACCCAAATAAGGCTTCAAATCTGCAATGTTAAAAGTGGGACTAACCCCAAAATCTGTAGGCAGCTCAAGTTTATATGCATTATCATTAATTTTCTCTAACACCTTAAAAGGACCATCAGCACGTGGCATTAGCTTTGATTTGCGCAAATCAGGAAATCTATCCTTACGCAAATGTAACCAAACAAGATCTCCAGGTGCAAACACAACATGTTTTCTACCCTTATCTCCAGCAAGTTTATATTTAGCATTCATACGCTCAATGTTTTCCTTAGTTAACTCATGCATTTTTAAGATCAATTCAGCACGTTGTTTAGCATCAAAATTAACCTTCTCCGAAGATGGAAGAGGCAACAAATCAATAGGTGCACGAGGTAGGAAACCATACACAATTTCAAAAGGGCACATCTTAGTAGTAGAATGCAATGAACGATTATAAGCAAACTCAATATGAGGCAAGCATTCTTCCCACATTTTCTTATTATTCTTCAAAACAGCCCTAAGCATAGTAGACAATGTTCTATTGACTACTTCAGTTTGTCCATCAGTTTGGGGGTGACAAGTAGTACTAAAAAGCAGTTTAGTCCCCAACTTAGCCCATAAACATCTCCAAAAGTGGCGAAGAAATTTAGTATCACGATCGGAAACAATAGTATTTGGCACACCATGCAAGCGAATAATTTCGGGAAAGAACAAATCAGCAACATTAACAGCATCATCGCTTTTATGACATGGTATAAAGTGTGCCATTTTCGAGAATCTATCCACGACAACAAATATGCTATCCCTCCCCTTCTTTGTTCGAGGTAAACCTAAAACAAAGTCCATAGATATATCTTCCCAAGGAACACTAGGTACAGGCAAAGGCATATATAAACCATGAGGATTGAGTCGTGACTTAGCTTTTTGACATGTAGTGCAGCGAGCAACAAAACGGTCAACATCCCGTCTCATCTTTGGCCAAAAGAAATGTGTAGCAAGTACGTCCTCCGTCTTCTTCACGCCAAAGTGTCCCATTAATCCTCCTCCATGCGCCTCCTGCAACAACAAAAGACGAAGAGAGCTAGCTGGAATGCATAGCTTGTTAGCACGGAACACAAATCCATCATTAACGACAAACTTGTTCCAGGTTATTCCTTCTTTACAATTCTGCAATACATCTTCAAAATCAGCATCATGCACATATTGATCTTTGATGGTCTCCAAACCAAATATTTTGAAGTCAAGTTGTGAAAGCATAGTATAGCGACGAGACAATGCATCAGCAATAACATTTTCTTTACCCTTCTTGTGTTTAATGACATAAGGGAAAGTTTCAATGAATTCAACCCATTTAGCATGTCTACGATTCAGTTTAGCTTGACTTTTAATATGTTTCAAAGATTCATGATCAGAATGTATAACAAATTCTTTGGGCCATAAATAATGTTGCCATGTTTCTAAAGTCCGAACAAGAGCATATAGTTCTTTATCATAAGTAGAATAATTCAGACTAGGCCCACTCAATTTTTCAGAAAAGTATGCAACAGGTTTGCCATCTTGTAATAACACACCTCCTAATCCAATGCCACTAGCATCACATTCAAGCTCAAAAGTCTTATTAAAATCAGGAAGTTGGAGTAAAGGAGCATGTGTCAACTTATCTTTCAATACCGTGAAGGCTTCTTCCTGTGCGGTACCCCAAACAAAAGGCACATCCTTCTTTGTAAGCTCGTTGAGAGGTGCAGCAATGGTGCTAAAATCTCTCACAAAACGCCTATAGAAACCAGCGAGTCCAAGAAAACTCCGCACTTGTGTGACCGTTTTGGGCTGCGGCCAACTCTCAATAGCTTCAATCTTGGCTTTATCAACTTCAATTCCCTGTGGAGTAACAACATAGCCAAGAAAAGATACTCGGTCGGTGCAAAAGGTGCACTTCCCAAGGTTACCAAACAAACGTGCATCACGTAGAGCAATAAAAACAGCACGTAAATGTTCCAAATGTTCTTCCAAAGATTTGCTATAAATCAGTATATCATCAAAATAGACCACCACAAATCGTCCAATGAAAGCACGTAAAACTTCGTTCATTAGTCTCATGAAAGTACTAGGTGCATTAGTTAACCCAAAAGGCATGACTAACCACTCATATAAACCAAACTTAGTTTTAAATGCAGTTTTCCATTCATCTCCCAATTTCATACGAATTTGATGGTATCCACTACGCAAATCAACTTTGGAGAATATTGTAGAGCCACTCAATTCATCAAGCATATCATCTAGCCTAGGAATAGGATGACGATAACGAATAGTAATATTATTAATGCCTCTACAATCAACACACATACGCGACGTACCATCCTTTTTAGGCACAAGTATAATAGGAACAGCACAAGGACTAAGAGATTCGCTTATATAACCTTTGTCGAGCAGCTCCTGTACTTGACGCATAATCTCCTTCGTCTCCTCTGGATTGGTACGGTATGGTGCATGGTTGGGTAGCGATGCACCGGGAATTAAGTCAATTTGATGCTCAATCCCTCGAATAGGTGGTAATCCCGGTGGCACATCTTGTGGGAAGACGTCAGCGAACTCCTGCAAAATGTTAGTGACAGCAGGGGGCAAAGAGGAAGGCACGTCCTCGAATGAAAATAATGCCTCTTTGCACACAAAAGCATAGCAAACAGATTTGCTGAAATCTAGTTCATCAATATCAGATTTTGTGGCAAGTAAACATGCACTTTTCAATTTAATTTCAGAAACAACACTAGATGGTTTATTATTAGGTTTCATTTGTTGCTCAAATTCCTTTGCCACAATCTGATTTTCACTCTTATTTTTCTCCTGTTTTGCTTTATTAGCTCTATTAATGTCATCTTTCAAAATGGAATCAGGAGTCATAGGAAGCAAAGTAATATTTTTATCCTTATGAACAAGAGTATACTGATTGTTTCTACCATGGTGTACAAATTTTTTATCAAATTGCCATGGTCTACCTAGTAATAAGGAACATGCTTGCATGGGTACCACATCACAATCAACATAATCAGCATATGTAGAGATACTAAAATGCACACGAACAGTACGTGTTACCTTAACCTTGCCGCTGTTGTTGAACCATTGGATGTAGTAAGGATGTGGATGTGGTCTTGTGGTGAGAGATAGCTTCTCCACCATCTCCATGCTAGCCAAGTTGTTACAGCTCCCTCCATCTATGATGACGCGAACAGAACGTTCCTTCACAACTCCCTTTGTATGGAACAAATTATGCCTCTGATTTTGCTCTGCTTGTGTGACCTGCACACTCAAAACACGTTGAGCAACTAAACATTCATACCTGTCAGCGTCTTCAGGAGCCATGTATTGCGTCTCATTTTCAGAATCATCTCCACCATGTTCTTCACGTGTAATAAGAGCCAAAGTCTCCTCATCATAGTCACTAGCGGACTCATACCCACCATCCTCAGTAGCAATCATGACACGCTGAGATTTGCATTCTCTCGCAAAATGTCCTCTTCCCTTACAACGACGACAAATAATATCACTTGTGTGCCCTGTCGATGCCATGGAAGAAGAAGAGCTCTGCGCAGGCCCGGCAGGTGTGCTCTTGGCAGAGAGTGGTGGTTGTGCCTGCTTTCTTGTATCCCGGCTGGAGGTGGCACCTGATGGAGGTGATGGTGAAGTGGAAGTAGAAGATGCACGCGGTGTCCATGATGAAGGTCGACCTGCAGAAAAGTTAGTTCGCGCCAATGGCTGTCGATCCTGCACTTCACGTTCAGCTTTACAAGCAAGATGGAATAAACGAGTGATATTAATATAATCCTTATACTCTAGAATGGTCTGAATCTCTTTATTTAATCCACCCATAAAACGTGCAAGCATAGCTTCATTCTCCTCAACAATACCACATCTAATCATGCCAGTTTGTAATTCCTGATAATATTCTTCTACAGAATATTTCCCTTGTCTTAAACGCTGCAATTTTTGAAGTAATTCACGTTGATAATATGGTGGAACCCAACGAGTACGCATAGCAGTTTTCAACGTAGCCCAAGTAGCTGGAACATGATATAATCTACAATGTTCAAACCACCAAACACATACAAAGCTAGTGAAAGCACAAACAGCAGCAGGAACACGTCTCTCTTGAGGATATTGTAAACATGTAAATTGTTGTTCAGTTTCTAACTCCCAAGTAAGATATATATCAGGAACATATCTACCCTCAAATGGTGGAATATTCAATTTCAGTTTAGGGAGATGGTCATGATCTCGTACCTGAGGTGGTGGTGCCGGCCTACCGTTGCGAATATATACCTGAGGTCGACCTGCTGGTGGTGGTGGTGGTGGCTGCACGTAGTTCTGATTTTGATCAACCTCATCCTCATAATCGCCCGCATAATCGTCATCCTCCTCAGCCGCCGCAGGAGCAGGAGCCAAAGAAGCATCAACAGTAGGTGCAGCAGCACAAAATTTTGACCAATCTCAATTGGAACGCGTTGTGCCCGTCCCACTTGATTTGGAAGGCGGCGTTGGAGATGTGGTTGTTGTTGTTGTAGAGGTGCGACATGTGCAGCCGGTGGTGGTTGGGGAAGACGCTTGAGTAATTCAGTAAACTTGTTATCCAGCTTTGTCTCGAACGACTTCTCCACGGCATCTATCTTCTCCATAGCCTCTTCAAATCTGTTTAGCACATCTCCCACCTGGCCACTCATCATTTGCTGAAATTTATCATGCAACTCCTTGTTCGTCATGTTCTCCCAATCAGTCTCATCAGCGTGTGAACCTGCCATGGTTAGCAGCAATAGAAACACAAAAGAATATGATCCTGCAGACTACTAGAAGTGGTGGTGATGGTGGTGTGTCACAAAACCTTCAAGCGAATCTCAAATTCTTACCAGTTCTTACCCAGCAGCAGGTGGTGATCGGCAACCGTTGTAGTCAAAAACTCTCAAAGCTTGGATATAGCGATTACCAGGGAGAGTCAAACGCACGATGTAGACTTATGTGGAGCTGGGAAGGCTTATAATATGGTAGCAAAATGGTAAGCAATAATTAATTCAGAGATGCAAAGTTGAATAAACGCTCAACGACGGTACTGTGCTGGTCCTAGGCTAGACCGTGCTAGAGACGCGAGCCTAGAACACTAACAAAATCACGGCGCTGCACGTAAACAAGGGAAAAGCACACTCTGGAAAAAAAAAATCGCTCTTTTTTTTTTGCGCTCCTCTTTTTTTTTTGCGAAAAATCACTATAATGGCGAGTGTCGCAAAACTCTTCCCAGGTCAAACTGACAGGACGGGCACAAAATTTTTGGACTATTTTTTTCGGAAATCAGGGCAGCGACGACGAAAAAGTGCGACAAAAAATCACAATGATGGCGAGTGTCTCAAAACACTACCCGGGGCCTAAAAATAGGATAGGGAAAAAATATTTTTGGTTGCCGAAATTTTGGCCTAAAAACTGCCCGGGGGTCTCCAGACTCTTTTTTTTTCCGAGACCTACTCAGGCAAGGAAACACGAAACGGAAAATATATGGATCTCTAAAACCAACTGAATATGAAAAGAACTCGGATTGGTGGTGGATATATGGCGGTAGGATATGGCAGCGGTGGTGGTATATGGTAGCGGTAGTGGTATATGGATACGGATTGGTGGTGGTATATAGATACGGATTCAGAGCGGTGGCGGATGAGCAATGGTGGTAGATGGCAAGGCGATGATGATGGTGCGGCGGCGGCGTGACAACTTATGACCAGAACTCGAAACTCTAAAAGACTAGACTCTAAGACCAGCAACTTGACACGACGATGCAACCGCAAATTCAACAAAGCAAAAACCCTAAAAAGATTATGCAAAGGCTCAGATTGGTTCGGATATGATGAGCTAACCCTAATTTTTTTTTGTGGCTTTTTCGTGGACTGTAGGTATGAAGAACAGACTCGATCTAA
Organism: Triticum aestivum; assembly: GCF_018294505.1. Classification (NCBI taxonomy): domain Eukaryota; kingdom Viridiplantae; phylum Streptophyta; class Magnoliopsida; order Poales; family Poaceae; genus Triticum; species Triticum aestivum. Next base: position 342,819,154 of record NC_057814.1, read on the forward strand.
ACGACGAAAAACTGTAAAATCTCACCGAGCAACCTGGAAATCTGATACCACTTGATAGAGGCAAAGGTATCCCGTCTTTCGATGAGATCATGAATATCGCTTTGATGGAAGTCGACTTTGACGATCCGACTACGAACGTGCGAGGACGTCGCGCCTTAGCAATCGCTAAACCAACTCCGAGAGGTTATCGACCACGCCGGAGCATGATCAACCTGACCATGAGGGTCTGTTTCCTGCGAGCAAACGAAGAACAAGCAAGAAACTGAGATTGCAATCTGGATATTGCGAATATAAGATGAAAGCTTTATTGATCAAGGTGGAGTTCTGTGACGCCTTTGTCTGGTCGCTGAACACAAACGAAGTACGCGAAGTTGCAGCTATGGCGAACTTTTAATCTAATCAAAACCCAAAGTCTAAACGACGCCCTAAGGGCTGTATATATGGAGGAAGAGGGGGGGATTTCGTGGCCCTTGAGGAAGGGGTCCGAAACCAACCCTATCTCTTGTTTCCCCACACATACGGACTCTAAAAACAGCCTATACTTATGTATTTCGAAATTACATGGGCCTGGCCCAATAATAAGGTGACGCAGCACCTAGAATAGCCTCTGGACGAAAGTTATGAAGTAGCATCTTGTATATTTCGTCCAAGGCTTCATGCACACATTATGGTGGCTTCAACGTCCTGAAATCATCACTTGTAACTCCGTTCTTGTTCCCCATGCGCATGCCATCATCTCCATGCTTGTTCTTGCTCCAATGTTCATCCTTCTCAAAGCTAGGCCCTTCATTTGTAAGCAAAACAAATGTATCCAATTTAGGCAGCATCATATTCTCATGAACATTAGAATCATTACCAAGAAACGAAAGTACCTGGTAATTTAATTGGCGTGCGCGAGCTCTAGTAATTGGTCCAGTATGTATAGCAGCAGGGGCTGTGGGTGTAACAATGGTATTGATGTCCTCATCAAGAAGAGAGTGTCCCACAAGCTTGGGGGAGGCTTCTTCAATTACTTAATGCTTTGCCTAGTCATCCTCTCAAGAAAAATGAAATACTTGATATCTTTTATAATGGGCTAACCGATGCTTCTAGGGACCTGTTGAACAACCTGAAAACTATTGAATAATATATTGAGTAATGATAATGATTGGACTCTTCCTGAACCACCCCCTGAACCAATCCCAAAGAAGAGAGGTATTCTATTTCTCAGTCCTGAAGATATGCAAGAGGCAAAGAAATCTATGAAAGAAAAAGGTATTAAAGCTGAAGATGTTAAGAATTTACCACCTATTAAAGACATACATGGTCTCAATACCCCGACACAGGTAGTAGAGGTAAATTCTCTCTATAGATTTGATGAAGGTGATATTCCTTATACTAAATCCGCTAGTTAATGCTTGGATGAATTTGATAGCTTTATTGTTAAACAAGAAAATTTCAATGCATATGTTAGTAGACAATTGAAACGAAATGCTTATATGATTGAACGCTTGAGTGGCTATATGTTTAGAACTGTTAATGATCTCAAGGTTGTTAGCAAACATGCTTCCATGGTAAAAACTCAAGTAGAACAAGTTCTCAAGGCACAAAATGATTTTCTTAATGAAATGAACAATAAAAAGAATGATCATCCTATTAGAGTTATGACTAGAGGTGGTAAAATGACTCAGGAACCTTTGTATCCTGAAGGCCATCCTAAAAGAATTGAGCAAGACTCTCAATGAATTAATACCGATGCACCTAGTCCTTCTAGTAATAAAACGAAAAAGAATGATGTTAAGACTTTGCATGCTTCCAGTGAACCTATTATTGACACACCTGACAATCCAAAAGATATTTCTATTTCTAATGCTGAAACACAATATGGTGATGAACATGAACCTAGTAATAATGATAATGATGATGTTCATGTTGATGCTCAACCTAGTAATGATAATGATGTGGAGATAGAACCTGCTGTTGATCTTGATAACCCACAACCTAAAAATACAAGATATGATAAAACAGACTTCATTGCTAGGAAACATGGTAAAGAAAGGGAACCATGTGTTCAGAAACCCATGCCTTTTCCTCCTAAAGCTTCAAAGAATAAAGATGATGAGTAATTTGAGCGTTTTATTGAAATGCTTAGACCTATCTTTTTGCGTTTGCGTTTGACTGGTATTCTGAAAATGTCTCCTTATGCTAAGTATATGATAGATATTGTTACTAATAAAAGAAAGACACGGAAGCTGAAATTTCCAGCATGCTTGCTAATTATACATTTAAGGGTGGGATACCAAAGAAACTAGGAGATCCAGGAATACCAACTATATCATGCTCCATTAAAAGGAACTCTGTTAGAACTGCTTTATGTGATTTGGGAGCCATGTTAGTGTTATGCCCTTCTCTTTATATCGTAGACTTGATATGAATAAGTTGACACCAACTGAAATCTCTTTGCAAATGGCTGATAAATCAACTATTATACCCATCAGTATTTGTGAGTATGTGCCTATCGTAGTTGCAAATGTTACTATCTTAACAGACTTTGTTATTCTTGATATACCCGAGGACGACAGTATGTCGATCATCCTTTGTAGACCCTTTTTGAATACTGCAGGGGCTGTTATTGATTGCAACAAAGACAATGTCACTTTTCATGTTAATGGTAATGAGCATATGGTACACTTTCCGAAGAAACAACCTCGAGTAAATAGTATCAACTCTATTGGGAAAATTTCAACAATTACTATTGGAGGTTTTAAATTCCCTATTCCTACCGTCAAATAGAAATGTGATATTCTTATTGTTGGGGACATGCATATCACAGTTGAGGTAACCTAGTTCTATATGAAGATTCTCCAGTTTCATGTCATTCGAAAGAAGTTTGTTAATAAGACTTGATCAACCTTACTAATGGATTCCTTTCGATGGACATGAGATGGATAAATTTAGTAAACACAACTTTCTGTACCCACCTTTTACTTTCTGTTAGTTAGAGTTAGTAGGTTAGAAATACTATTTTTTTTCAATTTTCTGAATTATCCGTGCAATAAAAAATGATCAGAAAATAAAACTTCTCCAAATGCCTTGAAAATTTAGTATGATTTTTTATGCAATATTTAAGAATTTTTGGCACTGAACACACCCCAAGGGGGTGCACCTGTGAGCCACAAGCCCACAGGGCGCGCCCACCCCCTGGGCGCACCTACGTGGCTTGTGGGGCCCACGTAGGCCCCCTCACTTATTCCAGCCACCCATCCACTTCGTCTTCCTCCAGAAAAAATCACATCATTGCTCAAACCCGTGTTCTTCCTCATCTTGCTGCCATTTTCGATCTCTTTGCTCAGAGCTTCGTTTCCGAAACTGTTTTGGGGGATGGATCTTCGTTATGTGACTTGTGACGCCCCCGATTCAGTCATACACTAATCATACATGCAAATGTGTACGATCAAGATCAAGGACTCACGGGAAGATATCACAACACAACTCTAGACACAAATTAACGTAATACAAGATTTATATTACAAGCCAGGGGCCTCGAGGGCTCGAATACATAAGCTCAAATACACAAGAGTCAGCGGAAGCAACAATATCTGAGTACAGACATAAGTTAGACAAGATTGCCTTAAGAAGGCTAGCACAGAAGCAACAACGATCGAAAAGGCAAGGCCTCCTGCCTGGGAGCCTCCTAACTACTCCTGGTCGTCGGCCAACTCGTAGTAGTATCCGCCCTCGGGGTAGTAGTGGTAGTCGTCGGCGAGGACAACTGGCTCTGGGGCTCCGTCATCTGGTTGCATCAAACGGATATGGGGAGAAAAAGAAAGCAAAGGAACCATGAGTACTCATCCAAAGTACTCAGCAAGCAAGGATCTACACTACATATGCAACATTATCAAAGGGACGCTGTATATGTGGACTGGATTGCAGAAATGCTAGAATAGAGAGAAGGCCTAGTCCTATCGGAGACTAGCATCTTCAGCATCTTCAAGCATCTTGCAGCATTCAAAAGAGTACAGATCAACATAATGTAAAGTAGTAGTAGTAGTAGTGTCATCAACCTCGCCCAGAGATCCTTCCTCGACCTCCTGCGAGAAAGCAATCCTAGAGCCATACTATCCATTTCTCATCACAAGTATCCAGTTCTAGTTGTATCGATCGGGATACAACTCCAAGTGTCCGTTACCGTAGGACAGGCTATCGATAGATGTTTTCTTCCCTGCAGGGGTGCACCAACTTACCCACCACGCTCGCTTAACTCCAGCCGGACACACTTTACTGGGTCATGCCCAGCCTCGGCCAAACAATACGCCACAACCCAACCTAGGCTTAATAGAGAGGTCAGCACGCCAGACTAAACCAATGCCCCCAGGGGTCTTGGGCCATTACCCCGAGAACTCCTGCATGTTGCGTACGCGGCCGGTGAGCAGACCTAGCTACATCCTTAAAAAAGGAAGGTGCTTACCAGTCCAACCCGGCGCGCGCCGCTGAGTCGCATGACGTCTATTAAGCTTCGGCTGATGCATACGACGCAGAACGCCCATACTATGCCCGCGTGATGGTTAGTGCTATCAGGCCAGAGGCCCCTCGGATCAAATATCCAAACCGTTAGTGTGTTGGTAGTGTGGTCACGAGTCGGATCAAATATCCAAACCGTTAGTGTGTTGGTAGTGTGGTCACGAGCAGAGACTCACGAAAGATATGACCCCGTCGCCCCGTCTCGAGAACTTGCGGCAAGGGCTAAGAATGCCCGTCCATGCCTCGTATTCAACTCTCGGGTACCCTCCAGGTCAACCCGTCTCCACATCACTCGCGGGTACCCCTCAGGGTCGACCCGCCTTTCCAAGTAACAGTTGTAAAGTCCAAGTATCCGTGTGTCCAAACACCAGGGGGAAACCCTGAGGAAGCACCCTCAGTTGATTCCACTCGATGTAATCATCAAGGTGAATGTAGGAGGAACCACCCTCGAGGTTCACACTTGAGGGGTTGCACGACAGAGTCGTATCGGAAGTGGTTAAGGAGGAATAACCCTCGATGACCACGACCAAATAGCTACACTACAGGGTTAACATCAGAAGTGCTGATGAGGTATCAACCTCGACACTCGATAGTAACTCTGTAGAGTCGTACAACTAAGGGGGTGATGTGCGGTGTCGGGGCCTGGACGTCGATCACGTTGATAGAGTCATCGATCATAAAGCGAGGCAACTAGGACAAGGTGGGGGTCGCTGATGGATCTCTAACCAGCCTATACTAAGCAGTTGAATAAGAGGGTAAGGTATGAAAGCAGGTAGCAAAAACAGGCTATGCATCAGAATAGGAGCAATCAATTACAGTAGCAAAATCTAATGCAAGCATAAGAGAATAGAATGCGCGATATCGGAATGATCAAAGGGGGGCTTGCCTGGAAGCTCTGCTAAAAAGGAAAAAGGGTCGTCGGAGAGGTAGTCGATCACAGGGGCAACATCAGTCTCGGGGTCTACCGAAGAGAAGAGGGGGAAGAAACAATAAATATAAAACAAACAAAGCATCATAAAGCATAACACGGTAATACGCGGTGTTAGGGGTGAACTAACGCAGTGCTAGACGTTGCAGACGGAGAGGGAAAACAACCAGAGGGGTATTTCCGACGTCTGACATTTTCGGGACAAATGAAAAGAGAGAGACGGTTCCATGTTCAACATGCTAGGGGCATGTGACAGATGAATGGAACGCGTATTCAGATTCGTTGGATTTTTCTGAGCAACTTTCATGTATAAAACATTTTCATCTGACTAACAGGTTAATTACTATGATTTTCCAAAGTTTTCAGTATTTTCTACATTTCTTTTATCTAATTCGTTTAATTACTAAATAGGTAGAATCCTTTTTACACCTACTACGGGGCTAGCCATGTGTATCACAGTGGGGCCAGGGTCGAAGTCAACCAGTCAGGGTTGACAAGTCAACAGGGTCAAAGCAGGGCCCATTTGTCATTTGCCCATGTGCAAAAAGAGAATTAACTAAAGTAATATACAAAAGAGGGCCACATGTCATGGGGTACAACTAAACTAAACATAAAATAGTCTAACCAGGGGGTGTTTTAATTGGGGATTAGCCCCTAATCTAGAGAGGGAGATGGCTGACCCGTACGTGAAGTGGCCTTGGGCCATGGCTGGGGTGGACGCACGCTCAACTTGGCCACGGCCGAGCGCGGCCAGAGGACGTGCAGGTTGAGGGCAAGGGTGATGCGCCGACTGGCCGAGGTGGGAGCAGGCGAGGCACACGGCCAGGGTGCCGGCACGGCTGTACGCAGATAGTAGCAGCCAGCGGCGGTCGCAGGGAATGAGCAGCAGCGGCGGCGCTGGAGGCCGCGGCAGCAGCAGCCGAACACAGCGGGCGAGTGCAGCAGCGGGGCTGTCGGCGGAGCAATGCGCGGCTAGCGAAGGCAGCTCCCGGGGCAGCCATGAGCGATAGCAGGAGCAGCGCCACAACAAAGCATCAGCAGCAGTTCGTGCGCGTACATGGAGCTCCGACCACGGTCGCGGGATGGCGTCAGGTGCAGCAGGGCGCGCGCGGATGGGGACGGCTCCGGCCAGGGCGGGTGACGATCGGCGAGCGGGCGATGCGGGCGCGGACAACGAGCAGGGGGCCAACACGGCGTGCAGCGACGGCAGCCGCGGCAACAGCAGAAGGTAGCAGCATGTGGGGGCGCGCAGGCCTGAGGCGGAGACGGGGCGAGGCAACAGCGGTGGTGGCCAACGACGGCAAGCAACAACAGCAGTAGAGCAGCATCAGCACGCAGGAGCAACCGCTAGAGGCAAAGCAGAGAGCGTGTGTGCGCGGACGAGTTCCAGCAATGGTGAGCGGCGGCGTGCGTGGGACGGCATCTACGGTGATGGACTCAAAGGGGAAACAGGGGGAGCTGGGAGAGGAGCTCACCGCGGAGCCGTAGGCGTGCTCGGGGAAGGCCAGAGTGGTCGGGGCTGAGTAGTTAGGCGGTGGCGCGCCGGCGACCGAAGAGGAAGGAGCGCTCGATCCCTACTATGTAGAGGCGCCCAGCTCGATCCATTCGGTGTAGTCGAGGCAGAGGAGCGAGGCGGAACTCGCAGACATGTCGGGACGGTGCGGGCTGGCTAGTGGCCGCGGGATCGACGCGGTGACGGCGATGGAAGCGATCGTCGTCGAATAGAGGAGGAGATCGAGCGAGAGGAAAGCAAGTGCGGCCTAGTGTTTGTCCAAGGGGAGTGCTCAGGGTCAAGTAGGACGCCCGGAGGGGTTGGATGGCCAACACACAAGTGGCCACGACCGGCGGATGGCCGCCACGGCCATGCTTCCTCCCCTCTGTACAGTAAAGAGGTAGGGGAGAGGCCGGTGGTGGGCTTGGGCTGCATTGTTCATACGGGGCAAAGTGCACTGCACCACTTTCTCATTTCTTTTTGCAGTACCCATGTTGATGCCTGGATATCTGAAATAGGGAAGGAAGTGTGGCACCTCTCGTGCTTCTACGAGGAGGCAAATAGGAGTCTTCGCTATAAAACATGGGACATGATGAGAAGACTACGTGGTGAAAGTACCCTTCCTTGGGTGTGTTAGGGGATTTTAATGAGATCCTCAGGAAGGAAGAGCAACTGGGAATACTCGAGCGTGACAGTGCACAGATGGATGCTTTCCGGGAGGTAGTAGACGTCTGCGGTCTCGCTGATCTCGGCTATCGGGGCCTTAATTGGACATGGGAAAAGAAGGTTGCGGGCGGCCACTTCTGTCGGGTTCGCCTGGACAGAGCGCTAGCAACCGCGAGTTGGTCCTCTTTGTTCCCTTTCGCTAGCCTTGAGCACCTGATGGCAGCGAAGTCGGATCACTGTCCAATACTGCTGGAGACGGAACGTGTTGATGCCAGCACCAGAGCAAGTCAGAGACCATTTCGGTATGAATGCATGTCGGAGAGAGATCCAAACTTTTCTGAATTCTTACAGTGTGCATGGGAGTCAATGGACAAGGCTTGTTTGGCTGCAACCTTTTCTGCTAAGCTGTTGAATGTGGCGGGTGCTCTACAGAACTGGAACCGAGCATCTTTTGGTTCAGTAAGACTAGAACTTCGGCAGCTACGGCGCCGTTTGGAGGTGCTGCGGTTGGTGCCAACTAGGACTGCGCCTAGTCCGGAAGAAAAAGACGTAGATATGCGTATGGTAGAGCTATGCTTCCGGGAAGAGATCATGTGGCGTCAGAGAGCTAGAATTCAGTGGCTCGCCGAGGGGGACAGCAACTCTAAATTTTTTCACAAGAAGGCTGCACACAGGTCAAAAAACCGGATCATGGAACTACAACGTGCTGATGGGAGTTTATGTACTGATCCAGAAGAGATGGCAGCTATGGCTACAAGCTTTTATGAGAATCTTTACACTTCAGAGAACACAATTGGCATGGAGGAGGTTCTCTCTCATATCTCTGTGAAAGTGGATGGGTTAATGAATAGCAAACTAAATGCACGGTACAGTAAGGAGGAGGTAAAAACTGCTTTATTCCAAATGTTTCCCACTAAGGCTCCCGGTCCGGACGGCTTTCCAGCACACTTTTTTCAGAGGCATTGGGATTTATGTGGTGATGAGTTGACTGAGATGGTGCTGCGTGTTCTAAGTGGTGATGATTCCCCAGAGGAGATAAACAAAACGTTCATTGTATTAATTTCCAAAATTGCGAGTCCAAAAAATTTAGGACAGTTTCGACTGATCAGTCTCTGCAATATGATCTTCAATGTTGCATCGAAGGTACTGGCTAACCGGCTAAAACTCGTTCTCCCCGACATCATTTCTGAAGAACAATCTGCATTTGTACTAGGCCGTCTAATCACTGACAATGTCATTTCTGCTTATGAGTGTTTGCATTATATGATAACAAGGAAGCTAAAGGGTAACAGGTTCTGTGCGCTGAAACTTGACATGATGAAAGCATATGATAGGTTGGAGTGGTCGTATCTGAAGGCAGTCATGTTAAAACTTGGGATTAGTCCACGCTTTACGGAGACTATCATGAGGTGTGCTGCATCTGTATCATTTTCAGTAATGTTTAATGGTGGAAAGTTGTATGAGTTCAAGCCAAATAGAGGTATTCGGCAGGGGGGTCCCATCTCTCCCTACTTGTTTTTGCTCGCGGCCGAAGGTCTTTCTTGCATGCTTAAGTCAACTATCCCAGATGAGGTGATCCATGGTATTACAGTGGCTCCGGGTGCACCACAGGTTAACCACCTCTTGTTTGCGGATGATAGTTTACTCTTTTTTAATGCTTCTAGTGATATGGCCAAGCGAGTAAATTCCTTACTTCAAAAATACTGCAATGCTTCCGGACAACGCATCAATAGAGATAAGTCTTCCATCTTTTTCAGTGAGGGATGTTCTGACACTTCAAGGCAGGAAGTGAAGCAAGTCTTGGATGTTCAGAATGAAAATTTGTCTGAAAAGTACTTGGGGCTCCCGTCTGATTCTGCCAGAGCAAAGGAGGGTTCTTTCAAGTATTTGAAGGACAGAATTTGGAAACATGTACAAGGATGGATGGAGAAAGCACTCTCTGTTGGAGGCAAGGAAGTTCTCATTAAATCGGTGGCACAAGCTATTCCGACATACTCTATGGCATGCTTTAAACTTCCTAGAGGGCTTTGCTTGCATATCAATGGGCTTTTGCGAAAATTTTGGTGGGGGTCAAAGAAGGGTGAACGGAAAACGGCATGGGTCTCTTGGGAGGTCATGGCTCAACCAAAATTTATGGGAGGTATGGGCTTTCACGATATTGAGCTTTTCAACTTGGCATTACTTGCTCGCCAGGCTTGGCGCCTCTTGCAGGACCCTTCTTCTTTGAGTGGCCGGATACTCAAGTCCGTTCACTACCCCACGACTTCTATTTTGGAAGCAGAGTTAGGTAACCATCCATCACAGGTGTGGCGATCCATTGTGGAAGGGAGAGATACCCTCAAGTTGGGCCTTATTAGGAGGATTGCCACGGGAGAGGATACCAAAATCTGGCAGGACAATTGGATCCCTAGGGATTATAAATTGAGACTGGTGTGTTCTAAATCTTTGAATCCGCCTCAGAAGGTCTCGGAGTTGATTGATCATAGCTCGGCTTCTTGGGACACGATTGTGCTAGATGAACATTTTTTCACTATGGATAAGGAAGCTATCCTAAACATTCCTTTAAGTATTAGAATGCAAGAGGATTTCTGGTCATGGCACTATGAAAATAGAGGGCTGTTCACTGTACGCTCAGCATACAGATTATTGGCAGCTACAAAGAAGCAACGCACAGACTGGTTAGAGCATATTCCGGGGGACTCTAATATTGATTCAGATCGAAAATCTTGGATGAAGTTATGGGAGACCAATATCCCGTCAAAAATTAGGGTCTTCGCGTGGCGACTCGCGCAAACCTCCCTACCCACAGGTGAGGTCCGAAACCATAGAAACATGGCGAACACATAAGCTTGTTCAATCTGCAATGCAAATTTTGATACGTGGCGTCACTTTATTTGAATGCAGAATGGCAAAGTGTGTCTGGGCTCTAGCTGATGAGGACCTTACGGATACTATCTTATATTTACTAATTGGAGGCACCTTTAAAGCCTTCATGTTAATCCACATTATGAAGATTAATATAACCATTAGATTTTAATTTTAATGGTCAAGATCTGTTAAAAGGTCGTGCCTTTTTAAAAAGCACTACATACCCAAGGGGTCAAACCAACACGTACAAAAAAGTAGGATGCACGTCACGTAAAGAAAAGAGGTTCTCACCACGTACATACAAAAAGATTAAGCCCACGTGTCCTAGAATAAAAGTCCTAAGCAGCCACGTTACTTTCTAGAAAAAAATCAAGGCAGAAAAAGCGTTTTCACCACATGCGAGAAAAGACACAACCTCATAAAAGGAGTTCTCACCACGTATGTAAAAATAAAATCTTGCAAAGAAAACGTACATGCAATAAAAAAATAAACGGACACGGCCGAGATGGAAAAGAGTCCTCAACACCCACGTTAGTTCCCAGAAAAAATATATGTGTTCTCCTTGCAAAACAAATACACGTACAAATAAAAAAGATCACACATCCTGATTCCCTTAAAAATTAAAATCACTTGTAGTCTTCATAGACAAATAAAAACGACGTAAAGTAAGGTGTCCTCGAGCCTTGGCTAAAAAAACTGACCCTATGTCCGATTGGAAAATAATATTACATCCCACCATACAAAAAGAAGACCTAGGCATTATAAACAAAATTGGGCACAAACATACAAAATTTTCTCCCTCATAGCTCTATGATAAACCACCACTACCAATGTGTAATATTCAAATATGTGAAATCGCCTAATTTTAATACAAGTAGGAAACCAAAAAAAATTACGATGCATAAAAAATGTGAATATAAACCTGTTAATAAATATCAATTGAAGGAATATCATTGTTTTTTGTGTTAGGCGTTAGCAAGAAAAACTATTGATTGTTTCAAGTAGGATTATTCCACAATTGCATAGATTGAAGTTTCAATATTTAGGGGTAAACTAGTTTTCAAGTATCACAGGATACTAGACTATCTAATTTGATTCTAGACAGATACATTCTCAACTAAGTATTAGGTTTTATTGAAAGCTAAGTAGGATCACTGCCTAATGCACCACCGAGAAATATAGATTATGTTACTGATATGATTAGCATTGTAGTTGGGGTACACATATATGTCAAGACTGCGATGAGGTAATACAACCTGAAATTGGAGTCGGAAACTAAATAGAACACATATCCACCTAAACAACAGTCACTAGAATTATCTTTAAAAATATCCTCTTAGAATTATTTTGTTTACGCAAATATTTGATATAGACAGCAGCTTTTTAGTATGTCACTTAGTGCAACACATTTCCACCTAAACATTAGTCCTTACAATTATCTTCCAGAACACCATACATACCTACTCTAATGATTTTATATATGCAAATAATTTATACACACATCACATTTGAAAATGAAAGTAACCATACAACATATACCTCTCATGCTTCGAATTTTGATGAGTTGTACGTGTCTATAGTGTATCTTCCTCCAACTTTGTTGAGTTGTGTTATATATATATGCTACATATGAATCAAATATACCGCGATGTGTATCTTGCCATATAGATCATATTAATTCGTACATTATCGATCCCTTAGTAGGTGGCGTAGAATTCACAAAGAAATGTTTCTTGCTAATACGACATGAAGGCTTCATACAGACCAATGATGACAGTTTCTGAAATATAAATAAGAAAATAGATGCACTCTTCCCTATAGGGAAGCTTATAATACATGTGATTATTTTGTGTTGTCATTATTTGATAACATAGCATCTATCAAGTTGTACGATATGCAAAACTTAATCACTTGGATTTTACAAATAAATATAATTTTATTAAGTATTATGTACCCCTACAATAGCTAGGCCGTGTAGGTGCACGGGTAGATGACTAGTCATTTCTAATCGCTCGAAGGATGCTAAGTTGTGGATGTTGTGGCTCCTTGATACACTTCCTTCGGCGGACATAACCGTGTTCTCATAACCATGTGGGCGATCTGGTGTGCACGAAGACGTGCTATTCATGACGATCAGTTTCAAAGTCCTATGAGTACTTTTTGTTTCGTCAACAAATACATACAGGAGCTAGAATCCCTTCGGGCGCGCATGCACAGCAAGCCCAGGTTTCCATTTGCAACTCCCAGCGGCATGCATGCAATTTTGGAGGATCTGCATTGGTCTGTTTCACGTGTCCAGAGAACTACTTGGCAGCCACATGATGAGCATGACGTGAAGCTTAATGTTGACGGCGGGGTTTCGCGGGATGGAACCAGAGGTGCATCAGTTGCGGTGTGTAGGGACAAGCAGGGCAAGTTCATTGGGGTATCAATGACAATTTTTTATGGCCTCATTGACGCGGCGATTCTTGAAGCGTGTGCATGCAGTGAAGCTGTGGCGCTCGCCACCGACTTCCACACCCACTCTATATGCATTGCGTCAGACTGCTCCGAAGTCGTCTCCAACTTCAACTGTGAAGCACCATGCTGGTATGCTACTATCCAACGGGAAATACACCAAGGGCGTGATTTTTTCCAAGCTTTCAAGCTTATCCATGAGAAGCGGGAGTTCAACATAGACACCCATAATTTAGCTAAGGCAGCTTCCTCACTACCTTTCAGGCGCCATGTGTGGCTCTATAATTTGCCCGATATTACCTGTATTCCTATGAATGTTTTAAACTCTGAATAAAAGGATGCAGTTCTCAAAAATAATTGTCTCAGTTTTCTTTTCATTTTAGGCACTAAATGATATTAGTTCTACAAGGTACTGCACCTATAATTCAAATACAACATTTTGGGTGCTACACACAAGGTTCCATTTTATTTGGGAAGGTTTAGACATTTGTTTAATTTGAAAAGGACATTTTTTGTGTTAGACCACTTATTAAATTCCTAGGAATTTATATGTGAGTCCAATGAAGTTGGTTTCAGCATGAAGACGATCAGGGGAACTTATAGAATTATTCAAACATTTTTGTTTTACCTTGAATAAATAATTATTTTGACTTTATTTTAAGTTTGAAAATGTCTTTGATTTTTACCAAGAGGAAATTTGGCTTAGCTAATAATGATGACACGGCACCATTAGCATGGGTTTACTGTAGCTTGACATCAGGGGTGTTACATGACTCCTCCAATGGTCCAATTAGTTTTTGTTCTAGTGTTTTATATATTGCAAATTTTTGCTGTTGTGGTGACCATGTTAGCTTGCATGTCAAATTTATATGGTCCAAAGTAGTTTTGTTGCATGATATAGCCTCTAGGCACTTGTAGGAGTAGTTGCTAACAATTTTGTTGAGTTTGGTTCACTTTTATTTTGAGTCACTAAAAATTTCAGAAATTTTCAGAGAAAAGAAAAGCAATGAGGAGGTGGTTAAGGAGCTCATCCAGTCATAATTCTGAGGAGGAGACTCCGAAGAAAAAGTCCAAGTACAATCTTCCGTGTGCGGCGGAGGTTCGGCCGTGTGTAACATCCTGGTTTTCGGCCCTTTTCTTTTTCTTTTTGATTTATTGGTTTTTGCTCTGATTATCTTTTTGGAGTGGATCTGTGGCCTTGCAACCTGGGAGATCATCATCATCTCTTCTCCCAAGTGACTCATCATTATTAAAACTTTCCCTAGATCATGTCATTTCCATTCTAGCCCAACCCTAAAATTCTTTTTCTCAGGAATATTTCTTTTTCTATTAAAAGAATAGTTCTGTCTGCCCTAGGTTGTGAAGCAACCTATATTTCTGTCACTCCCAAAATTCCAAATAATTCTCATAATTTATTTGGGTCATATGTTTCTCAAATATGCCCAAACTTTCCTATCCTAGCCCAAAACTAATTCCCCAGTAATTATTCTTCATTTCTGTCCAGTGTTGCTTTCTGTGAAAGAAGTGCCACCTATCTTTCCATGTTTGCTCCCAAACTTTTTGGGAATGATATTTCATCCAAATCATTGCCACATGCAAAAATTCAACTTTATTTGCCTAGCCAATCTTCCTCGGCAATTTTTCAAAGTTTCTATCAGACAGAAGGCATTGTGAAGGAAGTACTAGCTAGGGTTATCCAAATGAGTTGAAATTTTTCATACTCCTTCATGTGCTCATATCATTACACTCCTCCAATTTTCAGCTCCATCCAATCATATATGTGAGCACAGGATCAAATCTTTGCTTTTGGCAATATTTTCAGATTGTGAAGCAAGTATAATTTATATTGCTCTATTTTGTCTGGAAATTTACCAGAGCATTCTCATGACCATAAAACCTCTCTCCACCAAATTTGGGATTAATTCATTAAGCCAATATTTCTCTAGAATTATTCCAAGTTTCTGGACAGTGAGGATGTTTGTGAAGCAAGTACCATTTTGGCAAGTCCATTTGGTATGAAATTTTTGCAGCATCTTCATATGGCCAGATAACCCTGCCTTGCCAAATTTCAGCTCAAGTGGCTTCTTCATTTGAGTGCATCATCATAATCTTGGTTCTGGACCATTTTGGTCAGTTGCAAAGCAACTATATTAAGCCTTGGTCCATTTCTCCTAAAACTCCACAGGATTGTAGTCCTTCCTTAGTTAATCGCCCCACACAACAACTTTGGCTCCAATCAATTCCCTATTGATCACTAGTGCGCAGCCAAGTTTGCTGCAGGAAACTTGTGAAGCTTGTTTCTTTCTTCTCTCAGTGCATGTGAGCATTTCATTGCTTCAGGGCTGCTCTATCTTGGAGGAATTCACCGTAGACATCGAGTGCTAGCCCCTCATATCCTCCCCGTGACATGTCGCGTGGTGACCGCGTTGGAGACATGCCTGTGCGCGCGCTCTGCAGCGTTCGGCCGCGTCCAGAGCATCGTTTTGCTCCGGCCCCTCCCCCTCTCGTCGTCTTCGCGCGCGTGAGCATGTCCAGTGGCTTCACCTCATAACCCCCTTCTCCCTGGACATCTCTCCCCCTCCGGAAACCTCCTCGTCAGGGCTCGTCGCCGCGCGCCCACGGGCGCACAGTGCCGATAGGGCTTTAATGGCGCTCAGCTTCTTCTTCCCCGTGCCTCTTGGCGTTGCGTCACCCAATGAAGCTTGTCCACTCTTCCTCATCGTGTTCTCGTCCCTCCTCGTGACCTATGAGCATGGCAGAGCCGCGGCCAGACTCGCCCGGCGGCAACCGGTTCGGCCCCCTCGTCCCCGGCTATTTATAGGCCTTCCCTCGCCCTCCCGAGCACTCCATCGGCCTCCCCTCACTCCCACCTCCCTACCCATTTACTCCACCGAGCCGGGGAAGCTCTCCTGACCTCCCTCCGCTGCCATGACTGCGGCTCGGCTTCGCCTAAATTGGCGCAACACCGGCCTCCTCCCTCCCTCACTTCTCCACCAGAGCATCTCTAGTAGGCCGGCAAAGCTCCAACGCCCCTCTCCTCCTCCGGTGACCCATGGCACCGTGGCCCATTCCGGTCGTCACCGCCGTCCACCACGGCCGTGGCCCCGCTCATTCCAGAGCTTTTCGGCGGTCCTTCTACCTCCAGGCGGGAGCGTATCCTTGTACTGGTCTCTCCGGTGGCCGGAGCGTCGACGGGGGTGGCCTGTGACGCCGGAACGGCCACCGGCATCGAGCCCGTCCCTCTGCATCACGGGCGAACGCGGGAAGGTAGACTACGACGCCCACGCCCCTCTCCCCTGCCAGCGGCCCCCTCCTGTAAGCCACTCAAGCACGGCCCCGCCTCTGCCATGTCACTTAAGTGGACACGGCAAGTCCGAGAGTACGTTTTCAATTCTCAGAAAACGTATTTCCAGCTATTATGCTTTCTTCTTCTAAAAGCATATTCTGCCTCTCCTTCAGCCAGAGTACGTTTTTGCTTATTGAAAGCGTATTCCCTTCTAATGCACTTTCAGTTTTTCTGTCCAGGCCCTGTTTGAAAATATTTTGATTGCAGATAGGTCCCTGGCAGAAAACACTTCATAACTTTTTGCTCCCAACTCCAAATGAGGTGATTCCAAAGCCAAGTTCTTCGTCTCGTCGAGCCCGTTTTGTTGGTATCATTTTCACCATGTGACAACATTCTGAAAATGACCATTTTTTCCTTGCCCTTAATCAGCCCCCTCCGAGAGAGAACTGTTTCCGATGATTCTTTTCGCGACCTTCTCGCACTTCTTCCCGGTGAATCCCTCCACCCCAGGCAAGCCACACCCTCCATTTGCATGATTGCAATGCAGCGACATGGTTTACTTATTTAAACTTGCTTAAAATATTGCATTAGTTATGTATGATTTTGATCATGGCATTTCTCGGAGTATTTTGATCTTGTTATTGCCATGATGTTGCTTGGAGTTTTAGGAACAATATTTTGGAGTATTACTTTGATGTCATATTGCCTTTGGATTATTAGTGGATAGTATTATTTTCATCATGATGATAGTTGATATTATGTTTTGGGGTATGATTTCGGAGATGATCACTGCATGTGGAACTTAGATTAATAATTTGGTCTTGTTATTGGATTAGTAGTATGTTGGTACTTGGATTTTTCATGATAGTAGAGATATGTTGCCCTCGGACTATTTTGATATGATGATATTATGCTTTGGATTAGTTGTTGGACATTGCTATGACTTGGATCACAGGTTGATAGATGATATCGGAGTATCAGGTATCTCAGGTCTATTTTTGGGGATAATTTCCGTCATTAAGTTGGTCAGGTGCCACCTAACCGGGCTTTTCCAGTGCAACCACATTTGCCTTTATGGGAAGGCCCTAATGCGGTCTATTGTCATGTCTCTCGCCGGTGCCTCCAACGTGATAGAGGAAAGGTGTCCCGTCTTTCGATGAGATGATGGATATCGCTTTGATGGAAGTCGACTTTGACGATCCGACTACGAACGTGCGAGGACGTCGCGCCTTAGCAATCGCTAAACCAACTCCGAGAGGTTATTGACCACGCCGGAGCACGATCAACCTGACCACGAGGGTCTGTTTCCTGCGAGCAAACGAAGAACAAGCAAGAAACTGAGATTGCAATCTGGATATTGCGAATATAAGATGAAAGCTTTATTGATCAAGGTAGGGTTCTGTGACGCCTTTGTCTGGTCGTTGAACACAAACGAAGTACGCGAAGTTGCAGCTATGGCGAACTTTTAATCTAAACAAAACCCAAAGTCTAAACGACGCCCTAAGGGCTGTATATATGGAGGAAGAGGGGGGAATTTCGTGGCCCTTGGGGAAGGGGTCCGAAACCAACCCTATCTCTTGTTTCCCCACACATACAGACTCTAAAAATAGCCTATACTCAAGTATTTCGAAATTATATGGGCCTGGCCCAATAATAAGGAGACGCAGCACCTAGAATAGCCTCTGGACGAAAGTTATGAAGTAGCATCTTGTATATTTCGTCCAAGGCTTCATGCACGCATTATGGTGGCTTCAACGCCCTGAAATCATCACTTGTAACTCCGTTCTTGTCCCCCATGCGCATGCCATCATCTCCATGCTTGTTCTTGCTCCAATGTTCATCCTTCTCAAAGCTAGGCCCTTCATTTGTAAGCAAAAAAAATGTATCCAATTTAGGCAGCATCATATTCTCATGAACATTAGAATCATTACCAAGAAACGAAAGTACCTGGTAATTTAATTGGCGTGCGCGAGCTCTAGTAATTGGTCCAGTATGTATAGCAGCAGGGGCTGTGGGTGTAACAATGGTATTGATGTCCTCATCATCCTCCCCTTCTTGAAATGAAGTCGTCCTCGACGGAAGCTCATCTCCCTCACCCAAATAAGGCTTCAAATCTGCAATGTTAAAAGTGGGACTAACCCCAAAATCTGCAGGCAGCTCAAGTTTATATGCATTATCATTTATTTTCTCTAACACCTTAAAAGGACCATCAGCACGTGGCATTAGCTTTGATTTGCGCAAATCAAGAAATCTATCCTTACGCAAATGTAACCAAACAAGATCTCCAGGTGCAAACACAACATGTTTTCTACCCTTATCTCCAGCAAGTTTATATTTAGCATTCATACACTCAATGTTTTCCTTAGTTAACTCATGCATTTTTAAGATCAATTCAGCACGTTGTTTAGCATCAAAATTAACCTTCTCCGAAGATGGAAGAGGCAACAAATCAATAGGTGCACGAGGTAGGAAACCATACACAATTTCAAAAGGGCACATCTTAGTAGTAGAATGCAATGAACGATTATAAGCAAACTCAATATGAGGCAAGTATTCTTCCCACATTTTCTTATTATTCTTCAAAACAGCCCTAAGCATAGTAGACAATGTTCTATTGACTACTTCAGTTTGTCCATCAGTTTGGGGGTGACAAGTAGTACTAAAAAGCAGTTTAGTCCCCAACTTAGCCCATAAACATCTCCAAAAGTGGCTAAGAAATTTAGTATCACGATCTGAAACAATAGTATTTGGCACACCATGCAACCGAATAATTTCACGGAAGAACAAATCAGCAACATTAACAGCATCATCGCTTTTATGACATGGTATAAAGTGTGCCATTTTTGAGAATCTATCCACGACAAGAAATATGCTATCCCTCCCCTTCTTTGTTCGAGGTAAACCTAAAACAAAGTCCATAGATATATCCTCCCAAGGAACACTAGGTACAGGCAAAGGCATATATAAACCATGAGGATTGATTCGTGACTTAGCTTTTTGACATGTAGTGCAGCGAGCAATAAAACGCTCAACATCCCGTCTCATCTTTGGCCAAAAGAAATGTGTAGCAAGTACGTCCTCCGTCTTCTTCACGCCAAAGTGTCCCATTAATCCTCCTCCATGCGCCTCCTGCAACAACAAAAGACGAAGAGAGCTAGCAGGAATGCATAGCTTGTTAGCACGGAACACAAATCCATCATTAACGACAAACTTGTTCCAGGTTCTTCCTTCTTTACAATTCTGCAAAACATCTTTAAAATCAGCATCATGCACATATTGATCTTTGATGGTCTCCAAACCAAATATTTTGAAGTCAAGTTGTGAAAGCATAGTATAGCGACGAGACAATGCATCAGCAATAACATTTTCTTTACCCTTCTTGTGTTTAATGACATAAGGGAAAGTTTCAATGAATTCAACCCATTTAGCATGTCTACGATTCAGTTTAGCTTGACTTTTAATATGTTTCAAAGATTCATGATCAGAATGTATAACAAATTCTTTGGGCCATAAATAATGTTGCCATGTTTCTAAAGTCCGAACAAGAGCATATAGTTCTTTATCATAAGTAGAATAATTCAGACTAGGCCCACTCAATTTTTCAGAAAAGTATGCAACAGGTTTACCATCTTGTAATAACACACCTCCTAATCCAATTCCACTAGCATCACATTCAAGCTCAAAAGTCTTATTAAAATCAGGAAGTTGGAGTAAAGGAGCATGTGTCAACTTATCTTTCAATACCGTGAAGGCTTCTTCCTGTGCGGTACCCCAAACAAAAGGCACATCCTTCTTTGTAAGCTCGTTGAGAGGTGCAGCAATGGTGCTAAAATCTCTCACAAAACGCCTATAGAAACCAGCGAGTCCAAGAAAACTCCGCACTTGTGTGACCGTTTTGGGCTGCGGCCAACTCTCAATAGCTTCAATCTTGGCTTTATCAACTTCAATTCCCTGTGGAGTAACAACATAGCCAAGAAAAGATACTCGGTCGGTGCAAAAGGTGCACTTCCCAAGGTTACCAAACAAACGTGCATCACGTAGAGCAATAAAAACAGCACGTAAATGTTCCAAATGTTCTTCCAAAGATTTGCTATAAATCAGTATATCATCAAAATAGACTACCACAAATCGTCCAATGAAAGCACGTAAAACTTCGTTCATTAGTCTCATGAAAGTACTAGGTGCATTAGTTAACCCAAAAGGCATGACTAACCACTCATATAAACCAAACTTAGTTTTAAATGCAGTTTTCCATTCATCTCCCAATTTCATACGAATTTGATGGTATCCACTACGCAAATCAACTTTGGAGAATATTGTAGAGCCACTCAATTCATCAAGCATATCATCTAGCCTAGGAATAGGATGACGATAACGAATAGTAATATTATTAATGCCTCTACAATCAACACACATACGCGACGTACCATCCTTTTTAGGCACTAGTATAATAGGAACAGCACAAGGACTAAGAGATTCGCGTATATAACCTTTGTCGAGCAGCTCCTGTACTTGACGCATAATCTCCTTCGTCTCCTCTGGATTGGTACGGTATGGTGCACGGTTGGGTAGCGATGCACCGGGAATTAAGTCAATTTGATGCTCAATCCCTCGAATAGGTGGTAATCCCGGTGGCACGTCTTGTGGGAAGACGTCAGCGAACTCCTGCAAAATGTTAGTGACAGCAGGGGGCAAAGAGGAAGGCACGTCCTCGAATGAAAATAATGCCTCTTTGCACACAAAAGCATAGCAAACAGATTTGCTGAAATCTAGCTCATCAATATCAGATTTTGTGGCAAGTAAACATGCACTTTTCAATTTAATTTCAGAAACAACACTAGATGGTTTATTATTAGGTTTCATTTGTTGCTCAAATTCTTTTGCCACAATCTGATTTTCACTCTTATTTTTCTCCTGTTTTGCTTTATTAGCTCTATTAATGTCATCTTTCAAAATGGAATCAGGAGTCATAGGAAGCAAAGTAATATTTTTATCCTTATGAACAAGAGTATACTGATTGTTTCTACCATGGTGTACAGAATTTTTATCAAATTGCCATGGTCTACCAAGTAATAAGGAACATGCTTGCATGGGTACCACATCACAATCAACATAATCAGCATATGTAGAGATACTAAAATGCACACGAACAGTACGTGTTACCTTAACCTTGCCGCTGTTGTTGAACCATTGGATGTAGTAAGGATGTGGATGTGGTCTTGTGGTGAGAGATAGCTTCTCCACCATCTCCATGCTAGCCAAGTTGTTACAGCTCCCTCCATCTATGATGACGCGAACAGAACGTTCCTTCACAACTCCCTTTGTATGGAACAAATTATGCCTCTGATTTTGCTCTGCTTGTGTGACCTGCACACTCAAAACACGTTGAGCAACTAAACATTCATACCTGTCAGCGTCTTCAGGAGCCATGTATTGCGTCTCATTTTCAGAATCATCTCCACCATGTTCTTCACGTGTAATAAGAGCCAAAGTCTCCTCATCATAGTCACTAGCGGACTCATACCCACCATCCTCAGTAGCAATCATTACACGCTGAGATTTGCATTCTCTCGCATAATGTCCTCTTCCCTTACAACGACGACAAATAATATCACTTGTGTGCCCTGTCGATGCCATGGAAGAAGAAGAGCTCTGTGCAGGCCCGGCAGGTGCGCTCTTGGCAGATAGTGGTGGTTGTGCCTGCTTTCTTGTATCACGGCTGGAGGTGGAACCTGATGGAGGTGCTGGTGCAGTGGAAGTAGAAGATGCACGCGGTGTCCATGATGAAGGTCGACCTGCAGAAAAGTTAGTTCGCGCCAATGGCTGTCGATCCTGCACTTCACGTTCAGCTTTACAAGCAAGATGGAATAAACGAGTGATATTATTATAATCCTTATACTCTAGAATGGTCTGAATCTCTTTATTTAATCCACCCATAAAACGTGCAAGCATAGCTTCATTCTCCTCAACAATACCACATCTAATCATGCCAGTTTGTAATTCCTGATAATATTCTTCTACAGAATTTTTCCCTTGTCTTAAGCGCTGCAATTTTTGAAGTAATTCACGTTGATAATATGGTGGAACCCAACGAGTACGCATAGCAGTTTTCAAAGCAGCCCAAGTAGCTGGAACAGGATATAATCTACAATGTTCAGACCACCAAACACATGCAAAGCTAGTGAAAGCACAAACAGCAGCAGGAACACGTCTCTCCTCAGGATATTGTAAACATGTAAATCGTTGTTCAGTTTCTAACTCCCAAGTAAGATATATATCAGGAACATATCTACCCTCAAATGGTGGAATATTCAATTTCAGTTTAGGGAGATGGTCATGATCTCGTACCTGAGGTGGTGGTGCCGGCCTACCGTTGCGAATATATACCTGAGGTCGACCTGCTGGTGGTGGTGCTGGTGGCTGCACGTAGTTCTGATTTTGATCAACCTCATCCTCATAATCGCCCGCATAATCGTCATCCTCCTCAGCCGCCGCAGTAGCAGGAGCCAAAGAAGCATCAACAGTAGGTGCAGCGGCACCCGAATTTTGACCAGTCTCAATTGGAACGCGCTGTGCTCGTCCCACTTGATTTGGAAGGCGGCGTTGGAGATGTGGTTGTTGTTGTTGTAGAGGTGCGACATGTGCAGCCGGTGGTGGTTGGGGAAGACGCTTGAGTAATTCAGTAAACTTGTTATCCAGCTTTGTCTCGAACGACTTCTCCACGGCATCTATCTTCTCCATAGCCTCTTCAAATCTGTTTAGCACATCTCCCACCTGGCCACTCATCATTTGCTGAAATTTATCATGCAACTCCTTGTTCGTCATGTTCTCCCAATCAGTCTCATCGGCTTGTGATCCTGCCATAGTTAGCAGCAATAGAAACACAAAAGAATATGATCCTGCAGACTACTAGGAAGTGGTGGTGATGGTGGTGTGTCACAAAACCTTCAAGCGAATCTCAAATTCTTACCAGTTCTTACCCAGCAGCAGGTGGTGATCGGCAACCGTTGTAGTCAAAACTCTCAAAGCTTGGATAGAGCAATTACCAGGGAGAGTCAAACGCACGATGTAGATGTATGTGGAGCTGGGAAGGCTTATAATATGGTAGCAAAAATGGTCTGCAATAATCAATTC
This sequence comes from Triticum aestivum, assembly GCF_018294505.1. Taxonomy (NCBI): domain Eukaryota; kingdom Viridiplantae; phylum Streptophyta; class Magnoliopsida; order Poales; family Poaceae; genus Triticum; species Triticum aestivum. Next base: position 342,842,485 of record NC_057814.1, read on the forward strand.
AGAGATGCAAAGTTGAAGAAACGCTCAACGACGGTACTGTGCTGGTCCTAGGCTAGACCGTGCTAGACACGCAAGCCTAGAACACTAACAAAATCACGGCGCTGCACGTAAACAAGGGAAAAGCACACTCTGGAATTTTTTTGCTCTTTTTTTCGCTCTTTTTTTTTCCCTCCTTTTTTTTTGCGAAAAATCACTATAATGGCGAGTGTCTCAAAACTCTTCCCAGGTCAAACTGACAGGATGGGCACAAAAAATTTTGACTATTTTTTTCGGAAATCAGGGCAGCGACGACGAAAAAGTGCGACAAAAAATCACTATGATGGCGAGTGTCTCAAAACACTCCCCGGGACCTAAAAATAGGATAGGGAAAAATATTTTTGGTTGCCGAAATTTTGGCCTAAAAACTGCCCGGGGGTCTCCAGACTTTTTTTTTTGAGACCTACTCAGGCAAGGAAACACGAAACGGAAAATAGATGGATCTCTAAAACAAACCGAATATGAAAAGAACTCGGATTGGTGGTGGATATATGGCGGTAGGATATGGCAGCGGTGGTGGTATATGGTAGCGGTGGTGGTATATGGATACGGATCGGTGGTGGTATGGATACGGATTGGTGGTGGTATATGGATACGGATTCAGAGCGGCGGCGGATAAGCAATAGTGGTAGATGGCAAGGCGATGATGATGGTGCGGCGGCGGCGTGACAACTTATGACCAAAACTCGAAACTCTAAAAGACTAGACTCTAAGACCAGCAACTTGACACGACGATGCAACCGCAAATTCAACAAAGCAAAAACCCTAAAAAGATTATGCAAAGGCTCAGATTGGTTCGGATATACTGAACTAACCCTAATTTTTCTGTGGCTTTTTCGTGGACTGTAGGTATGAAGAACATACTCGATCTAAACTACGAAAAACTGTAAAATCTCACCGAGCAACCTGGAAATCTGATACCACTTGATAGAGGCAAAGGTGTCCCGTCTTTCGATGAGATGATGGATATCGCTTTGATGGAAGTCGACTTTGACGATCCGACTACGAACGTGCGAGGACGTCGCGCCTTAGCAATCGCTAAACCAACTCCGAGAGGTTATTGACCACGCCGGAGCACGATCAACCTGACCACGAGGGTCTGTTTCCTGCGAGCAAACGAAGAACAAGCAAGAAACTGAGATTGCAATCTGGATATTGCGAATATAAGATGAAAGCTTTATTGATCAAGGTGGGGTTCTGTGACGCCTTTGTCTGGTCGTTGAACACAAACGAAGTACGCGAAGTTGCAGCTATGGCGAACTTTTAATCTAAACAAAACCCAAAGTCTAAACGACGCCCTAAGGGCTGTATATATGGAGGAAGAGGGGGAATTTCATGGCCCTTGGGGAAGGGGTCCGAAACCAACCCTATCTCTTGTTTCCCCACACATACGGACTCTAAAAATAGCCTATACTCAAGTATTTCGAAATTACATGGGCCTGGCCCAATAATAAGGTGACGCAGCACCTAGAATAGCCTCTGGACGAAAGTTATGAAGTAGCATCTTGTATATTTCGTCCAAGGCTTCATGCACGCATTATGGTGGCTTCAACGTCCTGAAATCATCACTTGTACCTCCGTTCTTGTCCCCCATGCGCATGCCATCATCTCCATGCTTGTTCTTGCTCCAATGTTCATCCTTCTCAAAGCTTGGCCCTTCATTTGTAAGCAAAACAAATGTATCCAATTTAGGCAGCATCATATTCTCATGAACATTAGAATCATTACCAAGAAACGAAAGTACCTGGTAATTTAATTGGCGTGCGCGAGCTCTAGTAATTGGTCCAGTATGTATAGCAGTAGGGGCTGTGGGTGTAACAATGGTATTGATGTCCTCATCGCAACGAGGGAAGGTTATGGGCGTGCGTTACCCTGGCCCGGTAAGCAGACATAACCTTGTGTGCCCGTGGTTGGTATTGAGATCTCTTGGCTCCGTTTGGGACCATGTTTGTTTTGCCACGACGGTGGCCTTTGGATGTCATTGGTTGACATCGGGGCGACCCAGGACTTAGCCTAGAGGGGAGTTGGTCGGAGTGGCCCGGAGAGTGTCATGGCAGTAGACCGATTTTGTCGGAACGCCGTTGGTCCACCCGAATGGGAGGGCGAGGTCATGGGTTCTGTGATGTGGGTACAGTGTCCTAACCTCTGCAGAGTGTGTGTTTAATCTATCGATAGCCGCTTCCTCAGTCATGGGCACAAGTTCGTACTAGGTCACACCGTTCGATCAACACTTACATGACGGAATGACTTTTAGATGATTTATATGTTGATGTATTGTGAGCGGTAACAGTCTGGCAGGATGTTGATGATGATGTTGGGATGATCTCGTGGATGATCATTCAGTTGGTGATGTGGTCACGAGGTGATCATGTGGATGTTTTGATCACGAGGTGTTCATGTTTGGATCACGAGTTGATCAGGTGGATCACGAGGTGATCGAGATGGTATGTTGCTTGGCCGGTTAGCCAAGAGTGAGATGGTTGTTGAGATTGAGATTGTTGTTTATCAGTATTGTAGTTGTTTCATATCAGGTTTAGTAATTGCTTTCGCATCATAGTAGTTGTTAGTTAATTAACCTTTTTAATGCTATCTTGTTGTTTTGCCTTGATGCTTTTGGTTGTTGTGAGCTTGCAAGTACATTCAATGTACTGACCTGGCGTGTCATGCTAGATTGCAGGTGATGCCATGATTGATTGGTTGTTTGTCGAGGTTACCACGCGTGCGAGCTAGATCGCGTCCCAGCCAGAGTCCCTACGGAATGGAGTTCACCACCTTCATCATTGTTCCACTGCTAGAAGTATTCCGCTGCTACAAGTTTTTTCGCTGCTAGCATAGAGCTTCCTTAGCAGGCGTAGTGTCGCTGTGCTGATGTGATCCTTTGTAACATCATAAACGTGTATTTATTATCCTTTGCAATAAGAGCTAATTTGTTCTATGTCAAGCAGTGCCATATTCCAGAGACTTCTCCTCGATCTCTTGGCTGGAATACCGGGCGTTCCGGTCTCTCTAAGCCGCGGTGCCACACCGTGTGAGTGGCCAAGTGATATATTCTTGAAGGAGGCGGAAAGTTACGAGGATTTCCATTTCTTGGCGGACAATGTCGGCATCATCCCCTTCCTCTAAGATAAGTGCGACCAATACATTCTACTCACTAATACCTTTGTGCAAAACTTTCATTTTTATCCTAGGAAGAAACCACCAACGGTAGAATTTATTTGTATGATGAGCCTAAGGAGATGACATTATATGATTTTTGTGATATTTGCAAAATACCTTATGAGGGCAGCATCAATGAGCCACGTCCTAGAGACATGGATGATTTTATTTCTAAAACTACTATGGGGGAAGAGAGAGGAGTGTCGGAAGCAAGAGTGGCTAGTTTACATTTTTCCTGTTTTCCATTACTATGCATTATTTGCCGGGAGATGTCTTACTGGTCATGGGGAGAGTGGAACTCTCAGTTCACCTGACCTTGCTATTTTGCGCCATGCTTTATATGCTGACATAAATTTTAGTTTGGGCGCTACGTTTCTCGTTGGTTATACACAAACCGGACGAAGGGCGCTATTTTTGGCGGTGTTTATGCCTCCCGCCTTGCTAAACATTTTGAGATCCCTATTAGGCATGATGAAAAAGAGGAGATGCGGCTGGTCACCAAATATTTAGACTATGCCAGTATGGTAGCGCATCACTTTAGTAACAATGAGGATAAGAGCCAACGACTGCGCTATAACTTAGTAGTATTCAGTCAGGGCACCTATGAGATCATCAATTTTCCTTCACCTTCTTTGTTTGATATTCGTTCAGGCAGGTACATTATTATGCCCGAGGACATTTATGCGTACTGGGAACTGACGCAACCCCCAGTACCTGAGCCAGCACCAGCACCTGAACCATTTCAGGAGCCTATTTACCAGTGGGAGCCGCAGGAGCTCACCAACCAGTGGAACCCTCAGGACCCTCCGCAGTATCCAGGAGAGGGTTACTTCAAGCCATGGCCATAGACCCACTTAGGCCAAAAGCATATGCTTGGGGGAGTACGTATTTCTCACCGACATTACATTCATGCTCACACATTCATTCCAGTTGTCGGTGTTCATCTGTTTCCATTGTATTATCCATGTTAGTTTATTTTTCTTGCTTTCTTCTTGTGTGTTCGAAATTTTTTAATAAAATCCAAAAATATTTCTCGCTTCTTTTTTCGTTTCTTTCTATTTTAATTAGAAACCCAAAAAGATTTCTCGTTCTTCTTTTGCTTGTTGGGAGCTTTCCCGTGTAAATAGTTTTTCTCGTTTTCGTTTTACTTTCTTAAGAAAAACAAAATCTCCAAAAATATTTCAGTGTGTTTCTTTGAAATTCTTTTATTGGGGTCGTAAGGAGAATACCACGGTAAAAATGTTGAGTAGCTCTCATATGCATTATTGTTGATCTAACAAGGAGACCATATTACCTTGTCGTCTCCTTTGAATAAATGTTTGCAGATTCCAGCTTAGTCCAATGCACGTGCACTCTTATTATTATTCACATCGTTCGGTCGTGCAAGTGAAAGACAATAATGACGATATTTGATGAAATGATTGAGATGAAGAAAAGCTGGTATGAACTCGACCTATTTTGTTTTCGTAAATATGATTAGCTCATCGTTCCTGATTGAGCCCATTATGAATGAAACATGTTTGCAATGACAATTAGAGATTATAGTTACTCATGACATGCTTAATTAGCCAGGAGTGGATAATGGTTTATCTTGTGTGCCAACATGCATTTAAAATGGTTACGATGTAGTATGATAGGATGGTATCCACTTCTGAATGATTCAAGTGGCTTGACTTGGCACATGTTCACGCATGTAGTTGAATCAAAAACAACAAAGCCTCTACGATATTTATGTTCATGGTGATTTAATCCTACTCATGCTTGCACTCACTGTTGATTAACCTCAATGCATGTTTATGACTGTTGTCGCTCTCTACTTGGTCACTCCTCAATCCTTTTGCTAGCATTCACATGTACTAAGTGGGGATACTACATGTACATCCACTTCCTTAAACCCAAAGTTGTTCCATATGAGTCCACCATACCTATCTATATGCGGTATTTACCTGTCGTTCCACGTAAATTTGCATGCGCCAAACTCTAAACCTTCAAATAATAATTTGTTCTGTATGATCGAATCGCTCATGTAGCGACTGGGGGCTGTTAGTATCTTCCATGCTAGGTGGGTTATTCTCACGATGAGTGTTTATTCACTTGCACGAGAAAGTGATTGGTAATTTGGATGCCCAGTCCCATAATCAAAATCAAATCAAAATATAATAATGAAACAAAACTCCCCCAGGACTGGTGTTGGTATGGACGGTACCCATGGATTCGGCTAGCCGTGGAGTGTGTTTGTTGGTGGAGGGGAGTAAAACTTTACCATTCTGTTTGGGAACCGCCTATAATGTGTCTAGCTTGCACTACAAAAAAAACACACTTCCGTGATGATACGTGTTTGTCATAGTAGGTCACATTTTCTGTCATGCATGTACATCCATGACGATTTTATGACAGAATCAACATAGTGATGAGGACATCAATACAATGGTTATACCCACAGCCCCTGCTGCTATACATACTGGACCAATTACTAGAGCTCGCGCACGCCAATTAAATTACCAGGTACTTTCGTTTCTTGCTAATGATTCTAATGTTCATGAGAATATGATGCTGCCTAAATTGGATACATTTGTTTTGCTTACAAATGAAGGGCCTAGCTTTGAGAAGGATGAACATTGGAGCAAGAACAAGCATGGAGATGATGGCATGCGCATGGGGAACAAGAACGGAGTTACAAGTGATGATTTCAGGACGTTGAAGCCACCATAATGCGTGCATGAAGCCTTGGACAAAATATACAAGATGCTACTTCATAACTTTCGTCCAGAGGCTATTCTAGGTGCTGCGTCACCTTATTATTGGGCCAGGCCCATGTAATTTCGAAATACTTGAGTATAGGCTATTTTTAGAGTCCGTATGTGTGGGGAAACAAGAGATAGGGTTGGTTTCGGACCCCTTCCCCAAGGGCCACGAAATTCCCCCCTCTTCCTCCATATATACAGCCCTTAGGGCGTCGTTTAGACTTTGGGTTTTGTTTAGATTAAAAGTTCGCCATAGCTGCAACTTCGCGTACTTCGTTTGTGTTCAACGACCAGACAAAGGCGTCACAGAACCCCACCTTGATCAATAAAGCTTTCATCTTATATTTGCAATATCCAGATTGCAATCTCAGTTTCTTGCTTGTTCTTCGTTTGCTCGCAGGAAACAGACCCCCGTGGTCAGGTTGATCGTGCTCCGGCGTGGTCAATAACCTCTCGGAGTTGGTTTAGCGATTGCTAAGGCGCGACGTCATCACACGTTCGTAGTCGGATCATCAAAGTCGACTTCCACCAAAGCAATATCCATCATCTCATCGAAAGACGGGACACCTTTGCCTCTATCAGATAGTCATACATGTGATGTCGTAGAAGTGTTCCACGACATTACCAAAATTATCATCACAGAAGTGTCCACTTCCATGAAGAAAAATTGCGTGTCATAGAAGTGCTTTCGTCAAGGGTGACCGACACGTGGCATCCACCGTAACGGGTCGCCGTTAAGCTATCGGGTTCCGGTTTGGATCCGGTAACCCGTTAACCGCCCGAACCAATGGGGATTTTCCACGTGTAAAATTCCGATTCGCCTTAGTATCACGTGTCAGCTCCGCATTGGGACAGGTGTCATCAAGCGAGTGGACGGTATCAGCCTATGGTACGTCGACACATGGCTCGACCCAAAAGTGGCTCATTTAGGTTAAAAGGCCGGGCCGGTCAAAATAAGCGGGCCAGCCCATTAGCGGCCTACTTGAATCAGGCCCATTCACAAGCACGGCCCATACAAGTTACACATAATCGGCCCATCAAAGGCCCATTCTAGATTTGACAATTTCCTGCCCATCGTCAGTTCCAGCCGTTAACGGCCCGCTACGTCTTTGGACCAAATTACGGCTCGAGCTTCTTTCGGCCTGTTAGCAGCCCATCGTCAGTTCCAGGCCGTTAACGGCCAGGAACGTCTTTCGGCCTTTTCTCTGCCCATTCTGTAGTTGGGCCAACATCTAGCCCGTTGTGACTTTAGGCCTTTCCTCGGCCCATTTGGTAAATGGGCCAATTCCTAGCCCATTTTGTCTTTCGGCCTGTTAACGGCCCGCACAACAGTTGGGCATTTGACTGTGCAACCTAATTTTGTGTCCATTGGTGGCCCACGTTCCGCAGGGCACAATTTTAGCCCGACGCGACTTTCGGCCTGTTAAAAGCCTAGTTTGCAAATTGGGCCTCCTCTGGCCCAAAACACTTTCGGCCTCTTATGGCCCGTAAAGTAAAAGGGCCAAGACAAAATTGACATTTATTCGTCCTGCTAGAGGCCCGCGGGCCATTTCCATTTATATGGCCCTATCGAGCTTTCGGCCTATTAACGACCTGCTAAGAGCCGTTGTTACGGTGGGCCACATCATTTGGGATCCACTAAATACTAATTTGACCAGCCTAATTAAGGCCCGCTTTGACTATACATGTTTGTTCGTTCGAATGGCCTCCAGGAAATGTTTGTGCGTGTTGGCCCCTGTTTGAACGATATAGCATATTCAAAGAATTATCCTACTCTATGCTATCGCCTCTAAAAACATACACTATACAATAAAGAGACTAGGGCATAGAAACGTAGAATAATCCTACACTATACAATAAAGAAATTACAGCCGAGTATACCCACTGGGCAATATAGTTCGGCACCAGTGATATAGCGTATACAAACAACAAATTACATACACTGGGCAAATAAAGCTCATACATCATGGACACGCATCAACAAAACTTACCATTTGAACTATAATCTCTTCAGAAAATAGGATTGTCCGAATTCAGATAGCACAAATTTCAGTCTGCAAAATCTCCAGTTCCTTCATGGTTACCTCGGTGTCTCGTTTCATTTTTTTGACTCCTGCATCTAATACCTGCAAGTCCAGTCTCAGCTTGTTGATTGCACGTTGAGAATCATGTACACATTGTCTTGCCACCTCTAGTTGATGCTCGAGAACATCAGCACATTCCAATTCCAATCCGTAATCATTTGGTAACGGCCATGCCTCACTGCTCGTAGATCTTTGTGTTGATGTCACTTCATCCTGAAATGTTTTTGTAAGTACACATGATTAGGGAAAAAATTATAGTTACGACAGTGAAGCGAGCAAGACAAACTATTTTGTACATGGCAAAATAGGACTAGCAATAATGTTACACGTCATGAAGCATAAGCAGGTGATATTTTAAAAATTATAAAAATGGTAGTCTATGCAGCCCGCATACAGAAATCTCTCTTAGCTCACAAGAGGAGCATGATGTTGGGGCCAAATCCAAAACACAAACATGTTACAAATTTAGACCACACGTTGCGTATAAGTAAGCAAGCAGTTGGCCATTCCGTAGCTCAATTAAATTCTTAGGGAGCATAATGAACAGCAGAGGGATGCATACAAACCTACGAAAGCAAGCAAAACTATGCAATCATTACCCTATTATAAACTAGATTGTGAGCCTCATGCGATAATAGTTGGTTAATAGACTTCAAAGCTTCAGGCACACTTCGCCAGAGTAATTAAATGGTAAGTCCTTTAATTATGTCAACTAATAGTTATACAAGTACCCAACATCAAGCATCATTGTTTGGGCATCTCATTAACTGAGGACAAATAAAGCAATTGAAAAGAGCAATTTAACTATGCCTGAAACAAACAAGCAATTGAACTGTTGAGTTGGCAGCATGCATACATGCACGCCTTAATAACATCCATGGCCTAGCTACATTTACTATATAAAGGAACAAGTAATGTAATATTGTTTGCCCCCTATGATGTATCTCGATGAATATGTAATCAATATCCTAGTAATGATAGGGAGGCTAATGATGTGAATATACGTTTGGTTATGACATTTATGACATTGACAACTCTACCATGGAAGGAAGCAGTTTCACACTGTTCACTACTATAAGATGTTTTAGATATTTAAAAGTAGAGTACATCCGTAATGAGTGAGCAGACACATTAAAATGTGTTTACATACATCTAATTTACAAAAAAAATTAGAACATCATATAGTAGTGAGTGGAGGGGGTTTTAATCAATGGCCCAATGACTGGGTTACAGGTGAAGAACCCTACGCAAGCACAATGTCAGTCAAATAGGATGTCCTGGTAATTGTAATACAGTGACTTACCATAACTGGTTGAACAGGCTCAGCGCTGCTCCTCCTTCTCTGCAAGGCTCCTTCCTAACATCTTGTACTTGGAAATCCTAAATCTTATGTTCATTGCACCCCCTCTTCAAGGTGACACAAACTAGTTCCTGGTCTCCTTGGAAGATATGCAACTTTCCAGTCTGTGAACAACACAAAAGGATGACTTTATAACAAAACAACACCACATAATGAAACATGCCACATCTCTTGCACACAACGAAATGAGCATTTACGATGTCTGCACTATGTAAAAACTAGGCATACCTTCAAACTAGATCTCCAGGTACTCTTGGAGAGCCTACTTTAGTGTACATCCAAACCTTTATGTCACCTATGAGTTATACAAGCCCCCACTACAGCAGCCCTTAGTGTTTAAATCGTTGACAAGCTCTGTTAGGTCAAGAATAGCAAGTAATCAAAGCAAACGGTCCTAGTATGGCTGGCTGATATAAACAAGCAACTGAATAGATGTGTGAGCAAATCTTACATATCAAGAAAAGAAGCATAGAAGGAGACTTAAAGACCATCACTTGACTGACCAGATTTAAGGGGCATTTAAACATCATGTGCAAAGTATGAACTAACATAAACATTGCATATTTCAGATTCTATAATGAAATGCACATGTATTAGGTTATGCCATGTATGATGCCTAAATGTACACTATAGCAGGCAGGAGTGATTCATCATTGCATGCACAATTGAATTGCAGGTTAAGGGCCCGTTCTATTCCGCCTTTTCAGAGCTTATTGTCAAAATAAGCCATAAAAGATGTAAAGAAGTCATTTTTGAGTTATGGGCTTGGGCTTAACTTATTTCTCTTTGGAGGGCGGTGTTTCCGGTAGAAGCTCGCTAAAAAATGAAGGGAAGGGTAATAGTGAAATGACTCTGTTGTCTGCCTATATTACACTCGAAATGCCACTGCTCACGCCCGCGTCACACCTGACCCTCAAGTAAAAACAAACACGCAAGCGTTCATTGCGCTGCCCGCTTGCATCTCCTCTCCCCTTTTCCTCTACCTTGATCCCCTACGTGCAGCGCCAGGGTTCCTCCAGCGAGCCGTCGCGACTGGTCCCATCTGGCCTGGTCCTCGACGATGCTCTGTCCAGCTAGGCTACATGGCCGGCGGGTAGGGCCAAATCTCCCTGGCTGATCCTCCCTCTGGCGCCGCCCCTCATTCTCATGGTCTCCAGCAGCTGCTCCTCGGTGGTCCGTCCAACACACTACTCCGGCGGGAGCCGCACAACGCCGATGCCCCACTCCGGCAGAAGGCACCTCGTTCCCCTCCCCTCCTCCTAGGTCGTGGCCTTGAGGTGTTGTTGAAGGATGAGCTCATCCAACAAGGTGAGGATCTCCTCTGATTTTTTGCCAAATTTGCATTCTGATCCGCTATAAGATGAATTTCTATGAGCTACTTCTGCTGCTGCTATATGATGAATTGCTATGAGCCGCTCCTCCTGCTGCTATATGATGAATTGCTATGAGCTGCTGCTACTATATGATGAATTGCTATGAGCTGCTGCTGCTATATGATGAGTTGCTATAAGCTGCTCCTGCTGCTGCTATATGATGAATTGCTATGAGCTGCTCCTGCTGCTGCTATATGATGAATTGCTATGATCTGCGGCTGGTATATGATGAATTGCTAGCTGCTGCTGCTATATGATGCTTTCAGGTGGTGCTACTATATGATAATAACCAGCCACTTGGACCATCGAATTTCGATAAATAATTGTTCTTCGTTTAAATTTAGGTCATGTGTTCTTCATTTAAATTAGGCAACCGGGTCTCTGTGGAAGACATTGACCAAAGTAGATTGTGCCAAGTAGATGGTATCTTTGTATTTGCATTTTGAATAATTATTGATGGTCTGTTTTCCTATCATATTAATTACTGCACTAGGTTCAATTTGTGATGTTTGCAAGTCAAATTAATTTTCATATGGGCAGCAAAATGACAAAATATAATGCAATCTAGACTTTTCACTTATCATACCACAGATAAGCTGAAAAGGCAGGCAATCAAAAGAACTAGTTGGCTTATTATCTGGAGCTTATATTCAAAGGTGCTTATTTTCTTAGGATAACTCAAAATAACTGTCCCTAAGAAACTTGGCCAATAGAACTGACATACAAATAACATGTCACGATGATTGCAATGGAGGCCCAGTTCTTTTGCTAGATTCTCCCAGAATCTGACCCCTACCTAGATTCTCCCAGAATCTTTGAGCCCCCTTTGTTTTACAATCCTATCTAGTTAGGGTCTAATTAGTTAGGATTGTAAAACAAAAGGGGGTCAAAGATTCTAGGAGAAGCTAGAGAGGGGCAGATTCTGGAAGAATCTTGCAAAAGAACTGGGCCGAAGTGACCTACCGTAGCACACCGTATAGGCTCACTGCTGCCTCTCCTTTTTTGCGATGTTCCATGAAATTGCCACATACATCTTGTACTTTTTCATTGTGTAACCCTATCTGCAAGTTCACACGGATAATTTTAGACATCTCTACATGATAATACATTGCATTCCCTTGCGCATATTTAAACCACCAATTGATGATTGTGTGAGTAGCATAAACTAGCCATGACTCTGTGTGCTGGACTACAGGCACTCTAAGGGAGCCTAATGTAGTGCACTGGAATTCCTACATGCAACCTATGATTTTGTGTAATGTACGACCTCTTTTCCTAAATATATGTCTTTGTAGAGATTCCTGTATGGACCACATACAGAGATGTATATAGATGCATTTTCGAGTGTAGATTCACTCATTTTGCTCTGTATGTAGCCTATAGTGGAATCTCTAGAAAGACTTATGTTTAGGAACGGAGGGAGTATCATGTATAACATCTACATCTATAATTTAGCAGCCAGTAGTGGAAATCATTGTCTGCACAAAGGGATTACTGGTTGAAAATCCTAGCAAAGCACGCTGGCAGGCACACAACAATACAAGAGAGAGAGAGAGAGAGAGAGAGAGAGAGAGAGACGCACTTACAAGATCATAGCAATTCCTCAGTCCAGGATCTTGGTTGGCCAAGCTGTTAGATCTAGAAGAAACATCATCCTTGTAGTTTCTGCCAGCTGCATAACATGTAATAGCGACCTGTTAGTATATTTGAAGTACATCGGGCAGGTGATGCTGGATGGGTTTAAAGGTGACAAGTACCTAGGCCGTGGCGGGTGCTTGGCATCTTACCAGACGATGCGAATCAGGTTAGAAACGTCAAGGGTGATGACGCTGCGCTGGCTGTTGGGGTCCGGTAAGGATCTAGAACCGTCGAGTAGGGTGTTTGTGGAGCGGCCCCGGTAGGGTGGACTACGGTGTGGGCGAAGCGGATCTAAGGCCGTGGACGAGGGCATCGGTGAAGCTGCTCCGGTGGTTGGGTTCAGGATGGTGTCGAGGATGCGGATCTGCGGCCGTGGACGGGGCGTCAGAAGCTGCTCCGGTAGGTTGGACGAGGGTGCGATGAAGCAGATCTGAGGCCGTGGACTTGTGCGTTGCCAAAGTGTCCCCGATAGGGTTGAGAATTGATGAGGGCATCAATACCATTGTTACACCCACAGGCCCTGCTGCTATACATACTGGACCAATTACTAGAGCTCGCGCACGCCAATTAAATTACCAGGTACTTTCGTTTCTTGCTAATGATTCTAATGTTCATGAGAATATGATGCTGCCTAAATTGGATACATTTGTTTTGCTTACAAATGAAGGGCCTAGCTTTGAGAAGGATGAACATTGGAGCAAGAACAAGCATGGAGATGATGGCATGCGCATGGGGAACAAGAACGGAGTTACAAGTGATGATTTCAGGACGTTGAAGCCACCATAATGCGTGCATGAAGCCTTGGACGAAATATACAAGATGCTACTTCATAACTTTCGTCCAGAGGCTATTCTAGGTGCTGCGTCACCTTATTATTGGGCCAGGCCCATGTAATTTCGAAATACATAAGTATAGGCTGTTTTTAGAGTCCGTATGTGTGGGGAAACAAGAGATAGGGTTGGTTTCGGACCCCTTCCTCAAGGGCCACGAAATTCCCCCCCTCTTCCTCCATATATACAGCCCTTAGGGCGTCGTTTAGACTTTGGGTTTTGTTTAGATTAAAAGTTCGCCCTAGCTGCAACTTCGCGTACTTCGTTTGTGTTCAGCGACCAGACAAAGGCGTCACAGAACCCCACCTTGATCAATAAAGCTTTCATCTTATATTCGCAATATCCGGATTGCAATCTCAGTTTCTTGCTTGTTCTTCGTTTGCTCGCAGGAAACAGACCCTCGTGGTCAGGTTGATCGTGCTCCGGCGTGGTCGATAACCTCTCGGAGTTGGTTTAGCGATTGCTAAGGCGCGACGTCCTCGCACGTTCGTAGTCGGATCGTCAAAGTCGACTTCCACCAAAGCGATATCCATCATCTCATCGAAAGACGGGACACCCTCGCCTGGCGAAGCTACACCGGTAGGGTTGAGGATGGTGTCGGCGAAGCGGCTTCGGTAGGGTTGAGGAAGGTGTCTGCGAAGAAGATCAGAGGCCGTCGACGGGGGCATTGGTGGGGTGGCTCTGGGAGTGTGGACGAAGCATCTCCGGTGGGGAGTACGAAGGAGCCGCTGCAGATGCGCTGCGGTTGACGAGAGTACCGGCAAAGCAGATTCCGCGTCGTGGACAAGGCCGGCACTGAATGGGCTGTGGTACAATGGTGGATGAACAGTCTACTTGTTTCTAGGGGAGGTGGGAGGGGTAGATGCGGCCGCAGAAGCAGATCCGACGAGGTGGACGCCGCTGGCAGTGAATGGGCTCTGGTACGCCGGTGGATGAGCAGTATAGGGTTTCGAGAGGGGAGGGGTAGAAAGGCCGATGAAGTATGGACGGTGTGATGTAAGATGCTCTGGTGATGTGGAGTTAGTCGTTTTTGCGTGAGGGGGAGAGGAAATGGGGGTGCCGTGTGGTGGGGGAACCGGAAGTTACCAAAGCAGCCCCGACCTATTATGTAAATGAGGGCCATATTGTAATTATTGTTCTCCATGCACCAAGGACAAAAGGGGAATTTAGCATGCTAAAGACTAAGTGGCAGAAATTTTAGAAGGAGGCGGGAGATTTCGCCACTCACGGGATCATTCATATCCAGTTTCAACTAATTTTGGACAGTGCTAGCGGGAAGGTCATGCGAGACTGTGTACACGGGGCACACGTCAGCAGTTAATAACTGGTATAAAGTCCACCCCAGAAAAAAATACAATAACTCGGGATGATGCACCGATAACTTGGACGTTCACACGGGCGCGGCCAACCTTACGGGTGTAGAGGTGCGTTCGCAAAAAAACGGATCAAACACTTAGCCTGTGTATTTCTCGTGTAAATATATAATTTAGTGCCATTGGTTATTTACTTTAAATATAATGCATTGACGTCTTATTGTAGAGGCGCATGATGACCCACAAGTATACGGGGTTAATTGTAGCCTTTTCGATAAGTAAGAGTGTCGAACCCAACGAGGAGCAGAAGGAAATGACAAGTGGTTTTCAGCAAGGTAATGTCTGCAAGTACTGAAATTGTAAGTGACAGAGTAGTTTGATAGCAAGATAATTTGTAACGAGCAAGTAATGATAGTAGTAACAGAAGTGCAGCAAGGTAGCCGAATCCTTTTGAGGCAAAGGTCGGGCCAAAACGGTCTTTTATAATAAGCAATGCATTCTTGAGGGTACACGGGAATTTCATCTAGTCACTTTCATCATGTTGATTCGATTTGTGCTCGCTACTTTGATAATTTGATATGTGGGTGGACCGGTGCTTACGTGTTGTTCTTACTTGAACGAACCTCCTACTTATGATTAACCCCCTCGCAAGCATCCGCAACTACGAGAAAAGTATTAAGAATAAATTCTAACCATAACATTAAACTTTTGGATCAAATCGGTCCCTTACGGAATAGCGCATAAACTACGGTTTAAGCCTCTGTCACTCTCGCAACCCATCATCTAATAACTACTCCACAATGCATTCCCTTAGGCCCAGATATGGTGAAGTGCCATGTAGTCGACGTTCACATGACACCACTAAGGGAATCACAACATACATACTATCAAAATATCGAACACATATCAAGTTCACATGATTGATTGCAACAAGATTTCTCCCGTGACCTCAAGAACAAAAGTAACTACTCATAAATGATAATCATGCTCAAGATCAGAGGGGTATTAAATAGCATATTGGATCTGAACATACAATCTTCCTCCAAATAAACCATATAGTAATCAACTACAAGATGTAATCAACACTACTAGTCACCCACAAGCACCAATCTATAGTTCCGGTACACAGATTGAACACAAGAGATGAACTAAGGTTTGAGAGGAGATGGTGCTGTTGAAGATGTTGATGGAGATTGCCCTCCCCAAGATGGGAGAGTTGTTGGTGATGATGATGACGATGATTTCCCCCTCCGGGAGGGAAGTTCCCCCGGCGGAATCACTGCGCCGGAGGGCAAAAGTGCTCCTGCCCAAGTTCCGCCTCGAGACGGCGGCGCTCCGTCCCGAAAATCCTTTCCTTATTTTTTTTCTAGGTCAAAATTACTTATATACCAGAAGATGGGCACCGGAGGTGGGCTGGGCTGAGCACAACCCACCAGGGCGCGCCTGGGGGGCCAGGCGCACCCTGGTGGCTTGTGCTCACCAGGTGGCCCCCCTCCGATGGTTATTTGCTCCAGTATTTCTTATATATTCCATAAAAAATCCTCGTGAAATTTCAACTCATTTGGAGTTGTGCAGAATAGGTAGCCTGACGTATTTTTTTCAGGTCCAAATTTCCAGCTGCCGGATTCTCCCTCTTTGTGTGTACCTTGAATATTATCAGAGAAAAGGCATTAGAATTACTCCAAAAAGCATTATTAGGCATAAAAACATTATAAATAACAGTAGGTAAACATGATGCAACATGGACGTATCAACTCCCCCAAGCTTAGACCTCGCTTGTCCTCAAGCGAAAACCGAAATCGAAAACCATGTCCACATGCTTAGAGAGAGAGGTGTCGATAAAAACAAAATACGGACATAGAAGCATCATGTGAATTATTATAACAGCAACAAACTTTAACATAAAACTTTTATCATGGAACTTTTACCATAGACTTGATGAGGACATCAATACCATTGTTACACCCACAGCTCCTACTACTATACATACTGGACCAATTACTAGAGCTCATGCACGCCAATTAAATTACCAGGTACTTTCGTTTCTTGGTAATGGTTCTAATGTTCATGAGAATATGATGCTGCCTAAATTGGATACGTTTGTTTTGCTTACAAATGAAGGGCCTAGCTTGGAGAAGGATGAACATTGGAGCAAGAACAAGCATGGAGATGATGGCGTGTGCAAGGGCAATAAGAATGGAGTTTCAAGTGATGATTTTAGGACTTTGAAGCCACCGTAATGAGTGCATGAAGTCTTGGACGAAATATACAAGATGTCACTTCACAAATTTCGTCCAGAGACTATTATAGGTGCTGCGTCACTTTATTATTGGGCCAGGCCCATGTAATTTCGAAATACATAAGTATAGGTTGTTTTTAGGGTCTGTATGTGTGGGGAAACAAGAGATAGGGTTGGTTTTGGACCCTTCCCAAGGTCCACGAAATCCCTCCTCTTCCTCCATATATACAGCCCTTAGGGCGTCGTTTAGACTATGGGTTTTGTTTAGATTAAAATTTCACCATAGCTGCAACTTCGCGTACTTCGTTTGTGTTCAACGACCAGACCAAGACGTCACAGAACCCCACCTTCATTAATAAAGTTTTCCTCTTATATTCGCAA
Organism: Triticum aestivum; assembly: GCF_018294505.1. Classification (NCBI taxonomy): domain Eukaryota; kingdom Viridiplantae; phylum Streptophyta; class Magnoliopsida; order Poales; family Poaceae; genus Triticum; species Triticum aestivum. Next base: position 342,859,639 of record NC_057814.1, read on the forward strand.
TATCCAGACTGCAATTTCAGTTTCTTGCTTGTTCTTCGTTTGCTTGCAGGAAATATACTTTCGTTGTCAGGTTGATCGTGCTCCAGCGTGGTCAATAACCCCTCGGAGTTGGTTTAGCGATTGCTAAGGCGCGACGTCCTCACACGTTCGTAGTCGGATCGTCAAAGTCTATTCCACCAAAAACGATAGCCATCATCTCATTGAAAGATAGGGCCCCTCGCCTCTATCAAGTGGTATTAGATTTCCAGGTTGCTCGGTGAGATTTTACAGTTTTTTGTAGTTTAGATCGAGTATATTCTTCATACCTACAGTCCCAGAAAAAGCCACAAAAACTTAGGGTTACTTCATCATATCTGAACCAGTCTGAGCCTTTGCATAGTCTTTTCAGTATTTTGCTTTGTTGAATCTGCGGTTCCATCGTCGTGTCAAGTTGCTGGTCTTAGTGTCTAGTCTTTTAGAGTTTTGAGTTCTGTTCACAAGTTGTCATGCCACCGCCGCACCATCATCATCGCCCCTGCCATATACCACCACTGGTTATCCGCTACTTCTATGAGTCCATATACCACCACAGATCCGAGTCAATAAACCACCACCGCTCCGACTCCATATACCACCACCAATCCGAGTCCATATACCACCACCGATCCGAATCCATATACCACCACCAATCCGTGTTCATATACCACCACCAATCCGAGTCCACATATACCACCGTCATATACCATCACCAGTCCGAGTTTCCCCAGATTGATCTCCGCCACCAGTCCGAGTCCAGTATGCGTTCCTTTATTTTTGAGTTCCAGAGCACGCGATACTACAAGTCGTGAACAAGTCGGTTTTCCCAACTTCCGTGCTACCCGTACAAGAAAAACAGTTCCAGTTCCAAAAAAAACTAAGTTTGGAAAATTCTGGCTAGGCAGTTTTTAGATCATTTGTAGACTTTTTCGAAAAAAAACTTTGTTGCGGAGCAAAAAAAAGGAAAAAAATTAGAGTGTGCTCCTCCCTTGTTTATGTGCTGCGCCGTGATTTTGTTAGTGTTGTAGGCTCGCATCTCTAGCACGGTCTAGCCTAGGACCAGCACAGTACCGTCGTTGAGCGTTTATTCAACTTTGCATCTCTGAATTGATTATTGCTGACCCTTTTTGCTACCATATTATAAGCCTTCCCAGCTCCACATACATCTACGTCATGCGTTTGACTCTCCCTGGTAATGGCTCTATCCATGCTTTGAGAGTTTTGACTACAACGGTTGCCAATCACCACCTGCTGCTTGGTAAGAACTGGTAAGAATTTGAGATTCGCTTGACGGATTTGTGATTTTCCACAACATCACAGCCACTTCCTAGTAGTCTATAGGATCATATTCTTGTGTTTTTCTCTTGCTGCTAACCATGGCAGGATCACAAGCCGACGAGACTGACTAGGAGAACATGACGAACAAAGAGTTACATGATAAGTTTCAGCAAATTATGAGCGGACAGATGGAAGATGTGCTAAACAGATTGGAAGAAGCCATTGAGAAGATAGATGGCATTGAGAAGGCGTTCAAAACAAAGCTCGATAACAAGTTTAATGAATTGCTCGCGCATCTTCCACAACCACCGCCCGCTGCACCTGTCGCACTTCTACAACAGAAACAACAACAACAACGTCGCCTTCCAAATCAAGAGGGACGTGCATTGCGCGTTCCCCTTGAGCCTGGTCAAAATTCCGGTGCCGCTGTACCTATTGTTGATGCTTCTGTAGCTCCTGCTGCTACTACAGAGGTGGAGGACCATTACAAGGATGAGGTTGATCAAAATCAGAACTACGTGCAACCACCAGCACCACCACCACCAGGTCGTCTTCATGCATATCATCGCAACGATAGGGCTGCACCACCACCCGAGGTACGAGATCATGACCATCTTCCTAAACTAAAATTGAATATTCCACCATTTGAGGGTAGATATGTTCCTAATATATATCTTACTTGGGAGTTAGATACTGAACAACGTTTTACATGTTTACAATATCCTGAGGAGAGACGTGGTCCTGCTGTTGTTTGTGCTTTCACTAGTTTTGCATGTGTTTGGTGGTCTGAACATTGTAGATTATATCCTATTGCAGCTACTTGGGCTGCTTTGAAAACTGCTATGCATACTCGTTGTGTTCCACCATATTATCAACGTGAATTACTTAAAAAATTGCAGCGTTTAAGACAAGGAAAAAATTCTGTAGAAGAATATTATCAGGAATTACAAACTGGAATGATTAGATGTGGTATTGTTGGGGATAATGAAGCTATGCTTGCACGTTTTATGGGTGGATTAAGTAAAGAGATTCAGACCATTCTAGAGTATAAGGAGTATAATAATATCACTCATTTATTCCATCTTTCTTGCAAAGCTGAACGTGAAGTGCAGGATTGACAGGAATTGGCGCGAACTAACTTTTCTGCAGGTCGACCTTCATCATGGACACCTCGTGCATTCTCTACTCCCACACGTCCTACTACAGCACCACTGACTTCAGCCGCCACTTCCAACCGAGATATAAGAAAACAGGCACCACCACCACCAACTGCCAAGAGTACACTTTCCGGTTCTGCACAGAGCTCTTCTTCGTCCATGGCATTAACAGGGCAAACACATGATATTATTTGTCGTCATTGCAAGGGTGGAAGTCATCATGCGAGAGAATGCCCATCTAAGCGTGTGATCATTGTTACTGAGGATGGTGGGTATGAGTCCGACTATGATGAGGAGACTTTGGCTCTTATTACAAGTGAAGAACACGGTGGAGATGATTCTGATCATGATACGCAATACATGGTTCCTAAAGACGCTGACAGGTATGAATGTTTAGTTGCTCAACATGTTTTGAGTGTGGAGGTCACACAAGCTGAGCAAAATCAGAGGCATAATTTGTTCCATACAAAGGGAGTTGTGAAGGAACGTTCTGTTTGTGTCATTATAGATGGAGGGAGCTGCAACAACTTGGCTAGCATGGAGATGGTGGAGAAGCTATCTCTCACCACAAGACCACATCCACATCCTTACTACATCCAATGGTTCAACAACTACGGCAAGGTTAAGGTAACACGTATTGTACGTGTGCATTTTAGTATCTCTACATATGCTCATTATGTTGATTGTGATGTGGTGCTATGCAGGCATGATCCTTATTACTTGGTAGACCATGGCAATTTGATAAAAATTCTATACACCATGGTAGAAACAATCAGTATACTCTTCTTCATAAGGATAAAAATATTACTTTGCTTCCTATGACTCCTGATTCCATTTTGAAAGATGATATTAATAGAGCTAGTAAAGTAAAACAGGAGAAAAATAAGAGTGCGGATTGTGGCAAACGAATTTGAGCAACAAATGAAGCCTAATAATAAACCATCTAGTGTTGCTTCTGAAATTAAATTGGAGAGTGCATGTTTACTTGCCACCAAATCTGATATTGATGATCTAGATTTCAGCAAATCTGTTTGTATGCTTTTGTGTGCAAAGAGGCATTATTTAATTTCGAGGATGTACCTTCCTCTTTGCCTCTTGCTGTCACTAACATTTTGCAGGAGTTCGCTGACGTCTTTCCACAAGATTTGCCATCGGGGTTACCGCCTATTCGAGGGATTGAGCATCAGATTGACTTAATTCCCGGTGCTTCGCTACCAAACCGTGCGCCATACCGTACCAATCCAGAGGAGACGAAGGAGATTATGCGTCAAGTAGAGGAGCTGCTCGACAAAGGTTATATACACGAATCTCTTAGTCCTTGTCCTGTTCCTATTATACTAGTGCCAAAAAAGGATGGTACGTCGCGTATGTGTGTTGATTGTAGAGGCATTAATAATATTACTATTCGTTATCGTCATCCTATTCCTAGGCTAGATGACATGCTTGATGAATTGAGTGGATCTACAATATTCTCCAAAGTTGATTTGCATAGTGGATACCATCAAATTCGTATGAAATTGGGAGATGAATGGAAAATAGCATTTAAAACTAAGTTTGGATTTTATGAGTGGTTAGTCATGCCTTTTGGGTTAACTAATGCACCTAGTACTTTCATGAGATTAACGAACGAAGTTTTATGTGCTTTCATTGGACGATTTGTGGTAGTCTATTTTGATGATATACTGATTTATAGCAGATCTTTGGAGGAACATTTGGAACATTTACGTGTTGTTTTTATTGCTCTACGTGATGCACGTTTGTTTGGTAACCTTTTGCATCGACCGAGTATCTTTTCTGGGCAATGTTGTTACTCCACAGGGAATTGCAATTGATAAGGCCAAGATTGAAGCTATTGAGAGTTGGCCGCAGCCCAAAACAGTCACACCAGTGATGAGGACATCAATACCATTGTTACACCCACAGCCCCTGCTGCTATACATACTGGACCAATTACTAGAGCTCGCGCACGCCAATTAAATTACCAGGTACTTTCGTTTCTTGGTAATGATTCTAATGTTCATGAGAATATGATGCTGCCTAAATTGGATACATTTGTTTTGCTTACAAATGAAGGGCCTAGCTTTGAGAAGGATGAACATTGGAGCAAGAACAAGCATGGAGATGATGGCATGCGCATGGGGAACAAGAACGGAGTTACAAGTGATGATTTCAGGACGTTGAAGCCACCATAATGCGTGCATGAAGCCTTGGAAAAAATATACAAGATGCTACTTCATAACTTTCGTCCAGAGGCTATTCTAGGTGCTGCGTCACCTTATTATTGGGCCAGGCCCATGTAATTTCGAAATACATAAGTATAGGCTGTTTTTAGAGTCTGTATGTGTGGGGAAACAAGAGATAGGATTGGTTTCGGACCCCTTCCTCAAGGGCCACGAAATTCCCCCCCCCTCTTCCTCCATATATACAGCCCTTAGGGCGTCGTTTAGACTTTGGGTTTTGATTAGATTAAAAGTTCGCCATAGCTGCAACTTCGCGTACTTCGTTTGTGTTCAGCGACCAGACAAAGGCGTCACAGAACTCCACCTTGATCAATAAAGCTTTCATCTTATATTCGCAATATCCAGATTGCAATCTCAATTTCTTGCTTGTTCTTCGTTTGCTCGCAGGAAACAGACCCTCGTGGTCAGGTTGATCGTGCTCCGGCGTGGTCGATCACCTCTCGGAGTTGGTTTAGCGATTGCTAAGGCGCGACGTCCTCGCACGTTCGTAGTCGGATCGTCAAAGTCGACTTCCATCAAAGCGATATTCATCATCTCATCAAAAGACGAGACACCTTTGCCTCTATCAAGTGGTATCAGATTTCCAGGTTGCTCGGTGAGATTTTACAGTTTTTCGTCGTTTAGATCGAGTCTGTTCTTCATACCTACAGTCCACGAAAAAAGCCACAAAAAAATTAGGGTTAGTTCATCATATCCGAACCAATCTGAGCCTTTGCATAATCTTTTTAGGGTTTTTGCTTTGTTGAATTTGCGGTTGCATCGTCGTGTCAAGTTGCTGGTCTTAGAGTCTAGTCTTTTAGAGTTTCGAGTTCTGGTCATAAGTTGTCACGCCGCCGCCGCACCATCATCATCGCCTTGCCATCTACCACCATTGCTCATCCGCCACCGCTCTGAATCCGTATCTATATACCACCACCAATCCGTATCCGTATACCACTACCGCTACCATATACCACCACCGCTGCCATATCCTACCGCCATATATCCACCACCAATCCGAGTTCTTTTCATATTCGGTTGGTTTTAGAGATCCATATATTTTCCGTTTCGTGTTTCCTTGCCTGAGTAGGTCTTGGAAAAAAAGAGTCTGGAGACCCCCGGGCAGTTTTTAGGCCAAAATTTCGGCAACCAAAAATATTTTTTCCCTATCCTATTTTTAGGCCCCGGGTAGTGTTTTGAGACACTCGCCATCATAGTGATTTTTTGTCGCACTTTTTCGTCGTCGCTGCCCTGATTTCCGAAAAAAAAATAGTCAAAAAATTTTGTGCCCGTCCTGTCAGTTTGACTTGGGAAGAGTTTTGCGACACTCGCCATTATAGTGATTTCTCGCCAAAAAAAAGAGGAGCGCAAAAAAAAAGAGAGCGCAAAAAAAAAGAGCGAACATAAAAAATTCCAAAGTGTGCTTTTCCCTTGTTTACGTGCAGCGCCGTGATTTTGTTAGTGTTCTAGGCTCGCGTCTCTAGCACGGTCTAGCCTAGGACCTGCACAGTACCATCGTTGAGCGTTTATTCAACTTTGCATCTCTGAATAGATTATTGCTTACCATTTTGCTACCATATTATAAGCCTTCCCAGCTCCACATAAGTCTACATCGTGCGTTTGACTCTCCCTGGTAATCGCTATATCCAAGCTTTGAGAGTTTTTGACTACAACGGTTGCCGATCACCACCTGCTGCTGGGTAAGAACTGGTAAGAATTTGAGATTCGCTTGAAGGTTTTGTGACACACCACCATCACCACCACTTCTAGTAGTCTGCAGGATCATATTCTTTTGTGTTTCTATTGCTGCTAACCATGGCAGGTTCACACGCCGATGAGACTGATTGGGAGAACATGACGAACAAGGAGTTGCATGATAAATTTCAACAAATGATGAGTGGCCAGGTGGGAGATGTGCTAAACAGATTTGAAGAGGCTATGGAGAAGATAGATGCCGTGGAGAAGTCGTTCGAGACAAAGCTGGATAACAAGTTTACTGAATTACTCAAGCGTCTTCCCCAACCACCACCGGCTGCGCATGTCGCACCTCTACAATAACAACAACCACATCTCCAACGCCGCCTTCCAAATCAAGTGGGACGGGCACAGCGCGTTCCAATTGAGATTGGTCAAAATTCGGGTGCTGCTGCACCTACTGTTGATGCTTCTTTGGCTCCTGCTCCTGCGGCGGCTGAGGAGGATGACGATTATGCGGGCGATTATGAGGATGAGGTTGATCAAAATCAGAACTACGTGCAGCCACCACCACCACCAGCAGGTCGACCTCAGGTATATATTCGCAACGGTAGGCCGGCACCACCACCTCAGGTACGAGATCATGACCATCTCCCTAAACTGAAATTGAATATTCCACCATTTGCGGGTAGATATGTTCCTGATATATATCTTACTTGGGAGTTAGAAACTGAACAACGATTTACATGTTTACAATATCCTGAGGAGAGACGTGTTCCTGCTGCTGTTTGTGCTTTCACTAGCTTTGCATGTGTTTGGTGGTCTGAACATTGTAGATTATATCCTGTTCCAGCTACTTGGGCTGCTTTGAAAATTCCTATGCGTACTCGTTGGGTTCCACCATATTATCAACGTGAATTACTTCAAAAATTGCAGCGTTTAAGACAAGGGAAAAATTCTGTAGAAGAATATTATCAGGAATTACAAACTGGCATGATTAGATGTGGTATTGTTGAGGAGAATGAAGCTATGCTTGCAAGTTTTATGGGTGGATTAAATAAAGAGATTCAGACCATTCTAGAGTATAAGGATTATAATAATATCACTCGTTTATTCCATCTTGCTTGTAAAGCTGAACGTGAAGTGCAGGATCGACAACCATTGGCGCGAACTAACTTTTCTGCAGGTCGACCTTCATCATGGACACCGCGTGCATCTTCTACTTCCACTTCACCATCACCTCCATCAGGTGCCACCTCCAGCCGTGATACAAGAAAGCAGGCACAACCACCACTCTCTGCCAAGAGCACACCTGCCGGGCCTGTGCAGAGCTCTTCTTCTTCCATGGCATCGACAGGGCACACAAGTGATATTATTTGTCGTTGTTGTAAGGGAAGAGGACATTTTGCGAGAGAATGCAAATCTCAGCGTGCCATGATTGCTACTGAGGATGGTGGGTATGAGTCCGCTAGTGACTATGATGAGGAGAATTTGGCTCTTGTTACACGTGAAGAACATGGTGGAGATGATTCTGAAAATGAGACGCAATACATGGCTCCTGAAGACGCTGACAGGTATGAATGTTTAGTTGCTGCGGATTGTGGCAAACGAATTTGAGCAACAAATGAAGCCTAATTATAAACCATCTATTGTTGCTTCTGAAATTAAATTGGAAAGTGCATGTTTACTTGCCACCAAATCTGATATTGATGATCTAGATTTCAGCAAATCTGTTTGTATGCTTTTGTGTGCAAAGAGGCATTATTTAATTTCGAGGATGTACCTTCCTCTTTGCCTCTTGCTGTCACTAACATTTTGCAGGAGTTCGCTGACGTCTTTCCACAAGATTTGCCATCGGGGTTACCGCCTATTCGAGGGATTGAGCATCAGATTGACTTAATTCCCGGTGCTTCGCTACCAAACCGTGCGCCATACCGTACCAATCCAGAGGAGACGAAGGAGATTATGCGTCAAGTAGAGGAGCTGCTCGACAAAGGTTATATACACGAATCTCTTAGTCCTTGTCCTGTTCCTATTATACTAGTGCCAAAAAAGGATGGTACGTCGCGTATGTGTGCTGATTGTAGAGGCATTAATAATATTACTATTCGTTATCGTCATCCTATTCCTAGGCTAGATGACATGCTTGATGAATTGAGTGGATCTACAATATTCTCCAAAGTTGATTTGCATAGTGGATACCATCAAATTCGTATGAAATTGGGAGATGAATGGAAAATAGCATTTAAAACTAAGTTTGGATTTTATGAGTGGTTAGTCATGCCTTTTGGGTTAACTAATGCACCTAGTACTTTCATGAGATTAACGAACGAAGTTTTATGTGCTTTCATTGGACGATTTGTGGTAGTCTATTTTGATGATATACTGATTTATAGCAGATCTTTGGAGGAACATTTGGAACATTTACGTGTTGTTTTTATTGCTCTACGTGATGCACGTTTGTTTGGTAACCTTTTGCATCGACCGAGTATCTTTTCTGGGCTATGTTGTTACTCCACAGGGAATTGCAGTTGATAAGGCCAAGATTGAAGCTATTGAGAGTTGGCCGCAGCCCAAAACAGTCACACCAGTGATGAGGACATCAATACCAGTGTTACACCCACAGCCCCTGCTGCTATACATACTGGACCAATTACTAGAGCTCGCGCACGCCAATTAAATTACCAGGTACTTTCGTTTCTTGGTAATGATTCTAATGTTCATGAGAATATGATGCTGCCTAAATTGGATACATTTGTTTTGCTTACAAATGAAGGGCCTAGCTTTGAGAAGGATGAACATTGGAGCAAGAACAAGCATGGAGATGATGGCATGCGCATGGGGAACAAGAACGGAGTTACAAGTGATGATTTCAGGACGTTGAAGCCACCATAATGCGTGCATGAAGCCTTGGACGAAATATACAAGATGCTACTTCATAACTTTCGTCCAGAGGCTATTCTAGGTGCTGCGTCACCTTATTATTGGGCCAGGCCCATGTAATTTCGAAATACATAAGTATAGGCTGTTTTTAGAGTCCGTATGTGTGGGGAAACAAGAGATAGGGTTGGTTTCGGACCCCTTCCTCAAGGGCCACGAAATTCCCCCCCTCTTCCTCCATATATACAGCCCTTAGGGCGTCGTTTAGACTTTGGGTTTTGATTAGATTAAAAGTTCGCCATAGCTGCAACTTCGCGTACTTCGTTTGTGTTCAGCGACCAGACAAAGGCGTCACAGAACTCCACCTTGATCAATAAAGCTTTCATCTTATATTCGCAATATCCAGATTGCAATCTCAGTTTCTTGCTTGTTCTTCGTTTGCTCGCAGGAAACAGACCCTCGTGGTCAGGTTGATTGTGCTCCGGCGTGGTCGATAACCTCTCGGAGTTGGTTTAGCGATTGCTAAGGCGCGACGTCCTCGCACGTTCGTAGTCGGATCGTCAAAGTCGACTTCCATCAAAGCGATATTCATCATCTCATCGAAAGACGGGACACCTTTGCCTCTATCAAGTGGTATCAGATTTCCAGGTTGCTCGGTGAGATTTTACAGTTTTTCGTCGTTTAGATCGAGTCTGTTCTTCATACCTACAGTCCACGAAAAAGCCACAAAAAAATTAGGGTTAGTTCATCATATCCGAACCAATCTGAGCCTTTGCATAATCTTTTTAGGGTTTTTGCTTTGTTGAATTTGCGGTTGCATCGTCGTGTCAAGTTGCTGGTCTTAGAGTCTAGTCTTTTAGAGTTTCGAGTTCTGGTCATAAGTTGTCACGCCGCCGCCGCACCATCATCATCGCCTTGCCATCTACCACCATTGCTCATCCGCCACCGCTCTGAATCCATATCTATATACCACCACCAATCCGTATCCATATACCACTACCGCTACCATATACCACCACCGCTGCCATATCCTACCGCCATATATCCACCACCAATCCGAGTTCTTTTCATATTCGGTTGGTTTTAGAGATCCATATATTTTCCGTTTCGTGTTTCCTTGCCTGAGTAGGTCTCGGAAAAAAAAAGAGTCTGGAGACCCCCGGGCAGTTTTTAGGCCAAAATTTCGGCAACCAAAAATATTTTTTCCCTATCCTATTTTTAGGCCCCGGGTAGTGTTTTGAGACACTCGCCATCATAGTGATTTTTTGTCGCACTTTTTCGTCGTCGCTTCCCTGATTTCCGAAAAAAATAGTCAAAAAATTTTGTGCCCGTCCTGTCAGTTTGACCTGGGAAGAGTTTTGCGACACTCGCCATTATAGTGATTTTTCGCAAAAAAAAAAGAGGAGCGCAAAAAAAAGAGCGCAAAAAAAAAGAGCGAAAAAAAAATTCCAGAGTGTGCTTTTCCCTTGTTTACGTGCAGCGCCGTGATTTTGTTAGTGTTCTAGGCTCGCGTCTCTAGCACGGTCTAGCCTAGGACCAGCACAGTACCGTCGTTGAGCGTTTATTCAACTTTGCATCTCTGAATTGATTATTGCTTACCATTTTGCTACCATATTATAAGCCTTCCCAGCTCCACATAAGTCTACATCGTGCGTTTGACTCTCCCTGGTAATCGCTATATCCAAGCTTTGAGAGTTTTTGACTACAACGGTTGCCGATCACCACCTGCTGCTGGGTAAGAACTGGTAAGAATTTGAGATTCGCTTGAAGGTTTTGTGACACACCACCATCACCACCACTTCTAGTAGTCTGCAGGATCATATTCTTTTGTGTTTCTATTGCTGCTGACCATGGCAGGTTCACACGCCGATGAGACTGATTGGGAGAACATGACGAACAAGGAGTTGCATGATAAATTTCAGCAAATGATGAGTGGCCAGGTGGGAGATGTGCTAAACAGATTTGAAGAGGCTATGGAGAAGATAGATGTCGTGGAGAAGTCGTTCGAGACAAAGCTGGATAACAAGTTTACTGAATTACTCAAGCGTCTTCCCCAACCACCACCGGCTGCACATGTCGCACCTCTACAACAACAACAACCACATCTCCAACGCCGCCTTCCAAATCAAGTGGGACGGGCACAGCGCGTTCCAATTGAGATTGGTCAAAATTTGGGTGCTGCTGCACCTACTGTTGATGCTTCTTTGGCTCCTGCTCCTGCGGCGGCTGAGGAGGATGACGATTATGCGGGCGATTATGAGGATGAGGTTGATCAAAATCAGAACTACGTGCAGCCACCACCACCACCAGCAGGTCGACCTCAGGTATATATTCGCAACGGTAGGCCGGCACCACGACCTCAGGTACGAGATCATGACCATCTCCCTAAACTAAAATTGAATATTCCACCATTTGCGGGTAGATATGTTCCTGATATATATCTTACTTGGGAGTTAGAACCTGAACATCGATTTACATGTTTACAATATCCTGAGGAGAGACGTGTTCCTGCTGCTGTTTGTGCTTTCACTAGCTTTGCATGTGTTTGGTGGTCTGAACATTGTAGATTATATCATGTTCCAACTACTTGGGCTGCTTTGAAAACTGCTATGCATACTCGTTGGGTTCCACCATATTATCAACGTGAATTACTTCAAAAATTGCAGCGTTTAAGACAAGGGAAAAATTCTGTAGAAGAATATTATCAGGAATTACAAACTGGCATGATTAGATGTGGTATTGTTGAGGAGAATGAAGCTATGCTTGCACGTTTTATGGGTGGATTAAATAAAGAGATTCAGACCATTCTAGAGTATAAGGATTATAATAATATCACTCGTTTATTCCATCTTGCTTGTAAAGCTGAACGTGAAGTGCAGGATCGACAGCCATTGGCGCGAACTAACTTTTCTGCAGGTCGACCTTCATCATGGACACCGCGTGCATCTTCTACTTCCACTTCACCATCAACTCCATCAGGTGCCACCTCCAGCCGTGATACAAGAAAGCAGGCACAACCACCACTCTCTGCCAAGAGCACACCTGCCGGGCCTGCGCAGAGCTCTTCTTCTTCCATGGCATCGACAGGGCACACAAGTGATATTATTTGTCGTCGTTGTAAGGGAAGAGGACATTTTGTGAGAGAATGCAAATCTCAGCGTGTCATGATTGCTACTGAGGATGGTGGGTATGAGTCCGCTAGTGACTATGATGAGGAGACTTTGGCTCTTATTACACGTGAAGAACATGGTGGAGATGATTCTGAAAATGAGACGCAATACATGGCTCCTGAAGACGCTGACAGGTATGAATGTTTAGTTGCTCAACGTGTTTTGAGTGTGCAGGTCACACAAGCAGAGCAAAATCAGAGGCATAATTTGTTCCATACAAAGGGAGTTGTGAAGGAACGTTCTGTTCGCGTCATCATAGATGGAGGGAGCTGTAACAACTTGGCTAGCATGGACATGGTGGAGAAGCTATCTCTCACCACAAGACCACATCCACATCCTTACTACATCCAATGGTTCAACAACAGCGGCAAGGTTAAGGTAACACGTACTATTCGTGTGCATTTTAGTATCTCTACATATGCTGATTATGTTGATTGTGATGTGGTACCCATGCAAGCATGTTCCTTATTACTAGGTAGACCATGGCAATTTGATAAAAATTCTGTACACCATGGTAGAAACAATCAGTATACTCTTGTTCATAAGGATAAAAATATTACTTTGCTTCCTATGACTCCTGATTCCATTTTGAAAGATGACATTAATAGAGCTAATAAAGCAAAACAGGAGAAAAATAAGAGTGAAAATCAGATTGTGGCAAAGGAATTTGAGCAACAAATGAAACCTAATAATAAACCATCTAGTGTTGTTTCTGAAATTAAATTGAAAAGTGCATGTTTACTTGCCACAAAATCTGATATTGATGAACTAGATTTCAGCAAATCTGTTTGCTATGCTTTTGTGTGCAAAGAGGCATTATTTTCATTCGAGGACGTGCCTTCCTCTTTGCCCCCTGCTGTCACTAACATTTTGCAGGAGTTCGCTGACGTCTTCCCACAAGACGTGCCACCGGGATTACCACCTATTCGAGGGATTGAGCATCAAATTGACTTAATTCCCGGTGCATCGCTACCCAACCGTGCACCATACCGTACCAATCCAGAGGAGACGAAGGAGATTATGCGTCAAGTACAGGAGCTGCTCGACAAAGGTTATATACGCGAATCTCTTAGTCCTTGTGCTGTTCCTATTATACTAGTGCCTAAAAAGGATGGTACGTCGCGTATGTGTGTTGATTGTAGAGGCATTAATAATATTACTATTCGTTATCGTCATCCTATTCCTAGGCTAGATGATATGCTTGATGAATTGAGTGGCTCTACAATATTCTCCCAAGTTGATTTGCGTAGTGGATACCATCAAATTCGTATGAAATTGGGAGATGAATGGAAAACTGCATTTAAAACTAAGTTTGGTTTATATGAGTGGTTAGTCATGCCTTTTGGGTTAACTAATGCACCTAGTACTTTCATGAGACTAATGAACGAAGTTTTACGTGCTTTCATTGGACGATTTGTGGTAGTCTATTTTGATGATATACTGATTTATAGCAAATCTTTGGAAGAACATTTGGAACATTTACGTGCTGTTTTTATTGCTCTACGTGATGCATGTTTGTTTGGTAACCTTGGGAAGTGCACCTTTTGCACCGACCGAGTATCTTTTCTTGGCTATGTTGTTACTCCACAGGGAATTGAAGTTGATAAAGCCAAGATTGAAGCTATTGAGAGTTGGCCGCAGCCCAAAACGGTCACACAAGTGCGGAGTTTTCTTGGACTCGCTGGTTTCTATAGGCGTTTTGTGAGAGATTTTAGCACCATTGCTGCACCTCTCAACGAGCTTACAAAGAAGGATGTGCCTTTTGTTTGGGGTACCGCACAGGAAGAAGCCTTCACGGTATTGAAAGATAAGTTGACACATGCTCCTTTACTCCAACTTCCTGATTTTAATAAGACTTTTGAGCTTGAATGTGATGCTAGTGGCATTGGATTAGGAGGTGTGTTATTACAAGATGGCAAACCTGTTGCATACTTTTCTGAAAAAATGAGTGGGCCTAGTCTGAATTATTCTACTTATGATAAAGAACTATATGCTCTTGTTCGGACTTTAGAAACATGGCAACATTATTTATGGCCCAAAGAATTTGTTATACATTCTGATCATGAATCTTTGAAACATATTAAAAGTCAAGCTAAACTGAATCGTAGACATGCTAAATGGGTTGAATTCATTGAAACTTTCCCTTATGTCATTAAACACAAGAAGGGTAAAGAAAATGTTATTGCTGATGCATTGTCTCGTCGCTATACTATGCTTTCACAACTTGACTTCAAAATATTTGGTTTGGAGACCATCAAAGATCAATATGTGCATGATGCTGATTTTAAAGATGTATTGCAGAATTGTAAAGAAGGAAGAACCTGGAACAAGTTTGTCGTTAATGATGGATTTGTGTTCCGTGCTAACAAGCTATGCATTCCAGCTAGCTTTCTTCGTCTTTTGTTGTTGCAGGAGGCGCATGGAGGAGGATTAATGGGACACTTTGGCGTGAAGAAGACGGAGGACGTACTTGCTACACATTTCTTTTGGCCAAAGATGAGACGGGATGTTGAGCGTTTTGTTGCTCGCTGCACTACATGTCAAAAAGCTAAGTCACGACTCAATCCTCATGGTTTATATATGCCTTTGCCTGTACCTAGTGTTCCTTGGGAGGATATATCTATGGACTTTGTTTTAGGTTTACCTCGAACAAAGAAGGGGAGGGATAGCATATTTGTTGTCATGGATAGATTCTCGAAAATGGCACACTTTATACCATGTCATAAAAGCGATGATGCTGTTAATGTTGCTGATTTGTTCTTTCGTGAAATTATTCGCTTGCATGGTGTGCTAAATACTATTGTTTCAGATCGTGATACTAAATTTCTTAGCCACTTTTGGAGATGTTTATGGGCTAAGTTGGGGACCAAACTGCTTTTTAGTACTACTTGTCACCCCCAAACTGATGGACAAACTGAAGTAGTCAATAGAACATTGTCTACAATGCTTAGGGCTGTTTTGAAGAATAATAAGAAAATGTGGGAAGAATGCTTGCCTCATATTGAGTTTGCTTATAATCGTTCATTGCATTCTACTACTAAGATGTGCCCTTTTGAAATTGTGTATGGTTTCCTACCTCGTGCACCTATTGATTTGTTGCCTCTTCCATCTTCGGAGAAGGTTAATTTTGATGCTAAACAACGTGCTGAATTGATCTTAAAAATGCATGAGTTAACTAAGGAAAACATTGAGCGTATGAATGCTAAATATAAACTTGCTGGAGATAAGGGTAGAAAACATGTTGTGTTTGCACCTGGAGATCTTGTTTGGTTACATTTGCGTAAGGATAGATTTCCTGATTTGCGCAAATCAAAGCTAATGCCACGTACTGATGGTCCTTTTAAGGTGTTAGAGAAAATTAATGATAATGCATATAAACATGAGCTGCCTGCAGATTTTGGGGTTAGTCCCACTTTTAACATTGCAGATTTGAAGCCTTATTTGGGTGAGGAAGATGAGCTTCCGTCGAGGACGACTTCATTTCAAGAAGGGGAGGATGATGAGGACATCAATACCATTGTTACACCCACAGCCCCTGCTGCTATACATACTGGACCAATTACTAGAGCTCGCGCACACCAATTAAATTACCAGGTACTTTCGTTTCTTGGTAATGATTCTAATGTTCATGAGAATATGATTGATGAGGGCATGACTACCTTGGATACGACCAAAAATATTGCATTCATGCATATTTGTCAGGTGATTTCTAGTGCAAACTATTCAATAATCTATTTATGTTATCCAGAACAAAAATACTTCACACACTTTTGTGTTTTGTCTA
Organism: Triticum aestivum; assembly: GCF_018294505.1. Lineage (NCBI taxonomy): Eukaryota > Viridiplantae > Streptophyta > Magnoliopsida > Poales > Poaceae > Triticum > Triticum aestivum. The sequence goes on from NC_057814.1 coordinate 342,875,837, forward strand.
ATTGCAGGTGTATGGGACATTTGTACAATCCACATATGAAGATAAGGCAAAAGGAGAAGTTTAGGTTCTGTTCAAAAAGTCCTCTCACGTCACTTTTGGGCCAAGAGAAGATAGAGTCCAAGTCTCTCACGTTCTGGATTCAGATTCGGACTGCACAGACATACCTAACTCAAAACGCCAACAACTTTTTCATACGGACTCCGAATTGGGTGATTCTTTTTTTGTTGGAAACTAGATTTCGTGCTCTTTCCAACCCAATTGGATTCACCTTAAAATTCGTCCGGAGCATTGAGTTATGGTCGAAACAATCTGACGTTGCACCAGAATCCGAGTCAAACTACAAGTCCAAAGGTGTTGCATCACCTCCACTTGGGCCCATGAGCCTTGTACGACCTAGGGTTGGTTTTAGGCTGCCTTGGGACGTCCTCCCACCTCCTTGGCCGCCACCCCTTGCTCCTATATAAGTAGATCCATCTAGTAGCTTTTTCCTTGGGTTTTGTTTAGATTAAAAGTTCGCCATAGCTGCAACTTCGCGTACTTCGTTTGTGTTCAGCGACCAGACAAAGGCGTCACAGAACTCCACCTTGATCAATAAAGCTTTCATCTTATATTCGCGATATCCAGATTGCAATCTCAGTTTCTTGCTTGTTCTTCGTTTGCTCGCAGGAAACAGACCCTCGTGGTCAGGTTGATCGTGCTCCGGCGTGGTCGATAACCTCTCGGAGTTGGTTTAGCGATTGCTAAGGCGCGACGTCCTCGCACGTTCGTAGTCGGATCGTCAAAGTCGACTTCCACCAAAGCGATATCCATCATCTCATCGAAAGACGGGACACCTTTGCCTCTATCAAGTGGTATCAGTTTTCAGGTTGCTCGGTGAGAATTTCCAGTTTCCCCTAGATTAGATTTATTTTCTTACCTATTGTCCAAGAAAAAGCCACAAAAAAGTTAGATCTATTCATCCTTTTGTCCAAGCCAGTCTGAACCTTTGCAATTTTCTATTCATTGTTTGCATTATTGAATTATCGGTTGCATCGTCGTGTCGAGTTGCTGGTCTTAGGGTCTAGTTCGTTTAGAGTTTCGAGTTCTGTTCACATTAGTCACGTCGCCGCTGCATCGTTATCCCTTCTGCTGTCCACCACACCATCCATCAAATTCCACCATGTGCTACCCATAGTTCATTGTCACAATCATAGTTGAGGTCGTTCACATCTTCGTTTGATCCAATCTGCATCTTATCTAGTTTGTCTTGGAAAGAGGTAGAGAAAAAAAAGACAGAGAAAAAAAAGAGAGAAAAAAAAAGAAAAAGAAGTCAGAAAAAAAGAGAAAGAAAAAAAGTGTGAGGAAAAAAAAGAGAGAGAAGAGAAAAAACAAAATTCGGATCTATCTAGACTCAATCTCGTAGTTGAATTCGGATTGGAATCTGTTTTGTGCACTGTTTAGTAAACACAGGCATACCTTCCTCATACGAAGTCCGTTTTGACTCCGCGAGTACTCAAATGAAAGCTAGCGACGAGCCGCATCTAAATAGTTGCAGAGACTAGTTCAATATTTGACACCTCAAAATCGTCTTCTAAATAGGTCTTTTTGCCCTCCGAAGTTCGCGGACACAGCTTATTCCAGTTTTTCAAGCCAGTTTCAGAATTCTTTCACTCCTCATATCAACTCGGAATTGAGTGATTCTTTTTGCATTGGAAAGCTTGAGTTAGTAGCATTCTTTGAAAAAAATTATCAGAAAATTGGCACAAACTTTTCAAGAGGAAAGTTGGAGAGAGTTGTTGTATATCCTGCTTGGCAGTTGTTTTTCATCATTATCTTTACTGCCGTTGGGATCTTCACTTATATCTTGCTGTCCAGAGCTACTTAGTATCCTTCATTGATGCTAGTTGTGCTACGTCGTGACCTCATTAGTGTTCTAGGCTCGCATCTCTAGTCCGGTCTAGCCTAGGACCAGCACAGTACCGTCGTTGAGCGTTTATTCAACATTGCATCTCTGAATTGATTATTGCTAATATTTTGCTACCATATATAGCCAACCCAGCTCCACATATTTCTACATCGTGTATACGTACGTTCCCCTGGCAATCGCTTTACTCAATCTTTGGAGTTATTTGACACCGCTGGTTGCCTGTCACCACCTGCTGCTTGGTAAGAACTTGTAAGATATTGATATTTGCTTTACTGTGAGCGCTTTTCCACCACATCCTAGTAGTTCATAGGAACATTATTCTTGAATTTTGTTTCTTGTTTCTACTAATCATGACAGGATCTAGAGTCAATTCATGGGGTTTGTCGATCGTGGGAGATGTGCCATCACCTATGCAAATACCACAACCGTCACGAGAGGTGCACAAACATCCAAATGCACATGATCAGGTTAATGTTTCTATACCACCATTTAATGGCCGTTTTAGACCTGCTTTATATATTGAATGGGAGTTTGACCTAAATAATATATTTGCTTCCAATAATTTTGATGTACGTAAAAAAGTTAAGGTTGCGGTTGGTTCTTTCACTGGTTATGCTGTAGTTTGGTGGAGTGAATATTGTCGGTTACACCCTAATGATATACCTACTACTTGGGATGATTTGAAACTTGCCATGCGACATACATTCGTTCCCGCTTATTATACTCGTGACATGATTACAAAGTTGCAACATTTAAAACAAGGTAGTGACACCGTAACGAAATATTATGATACTTTACAAACTACCTTGCCGCATTCCTCTTTAGAAGAAAGTGAAGAAGATTTTATGGATAGATTTTGGGGAGGATTAAATCGTGACATTCAGGAGATACTAATACATGAAGAGTGTTATCCTATGGACCATTTGTTTCATCTTGCTTGCAAAGCTGAACAGGAAATAAAACGACGTGTCGCGCACAAGGAGAACAAGCGCGAGATGCACATTCCAAGAGTTGATACGGTTGTCCCTTCAACTACTAAGCATACTATGACAACCACATCCGTTGTTGTGAGGACTACATCACCTCCACCATGTGACACATCATCACCGAGAGTGCCTACCTCATCTGAGTTGATCATAAGAGGTAATGACAAAGGTACTAATCTTCCACTTCCACATGAATATGATGAATGTCTTGTCAATTTAAGTGCACCATGCGGTGAGCTACCCACTACTTTGATCACACCAGCTACCTTAGAGGACTATGTTGATGATTTGACTTTGCCATGTGATCAAACAATTTTGAGTGAGCCCATTGAATTAACTATCGATGCAAAAGAATCAAGTGAATCAGGGAATAAATCAGATTTGGATCAAATATGTTTGAAAATAATTGTGCCAATGTTTAATCATTTTGATATGACCTCTAATCTTGGTGATGGTTCATCAATGTTGGGATGGTTTAATGATGAATATTGTCAATCTTTTCATATGAATAAAAGCTTCACTTATATGTGCAAACTGAGTTGCAATACTTTCATGCCTTCTACTTCTTGTGATAATATTTTGGCTTTATATTTTATTGACTATGAAAGTTACTCATGTATACATGTGTCATATGTGCAAAATCCACGGGAAGTAAAAATGGATGACATATACATATACAACATGTACACCTTGTCTATTTTGTTAGCCACATTTCAGATTAAGCAACGCCGAGGACGGCTTTGTTTTCAAGAAGGGGAGGATGATGAGGACATGACTACCTTGGATACGACCAAAAATATTGCATACATGCATATTTGTCAGGTGATTTCTAGTGCAAACTATTCAATAATCTATTTATGTTATCCAGAACAAAAATACTTCACACACTTTTGTGTTTTGTCTAATTGCAGGTGTATGGGACATTTGTACAATCCACATATGAAGATAAGGCAAAAGGAGAAGTTTAGGTTCTGTTCAAAAAGTCCTCTCACGTCACTTTTGGGCCAAGAGAAGATAGAGTCCAAGTCTCTCACGTTCTGGATTCAGATTCGGACTGCACAGACATATCTGACTCAAAACTCCAACAACTTTTTCATACGGACTCCGAATTGGGTGATTCTTTTTTTGTTGGAAACTAGATTTCGTGCTCTTTCCAACCCAATTGGACTCACCTTTAAATTCGTCCGGAGCATTGAGTTATGGTCGAAACAATCTGACGTTGCACCAGAATCCGAGTCAAACTACAAGTCCAAAGGTGTTGCATCACCTCCACTTGGGCCCATGAGCCTTGTACGACCTAGGGTTGGTTTTAGGCTGCCTTGGGACGTCCTCCCACCTCCTTGGCCGCCACCCCTTGCTCCTATATAAGTAGATCCATCTAGTAGCTTTTTCCTTGGGTTTTGTTTAGATTAAAAGTTCGCCATAGCTGCAACTTCGCGTACTTCGTTTGTGTTCAGCGACCAGACAAAGGCGTCACAGAACTCCACCTTGATCAAAAAAGCTTTCATCTTATATTCGCAATATCCAGATTGCAATCTCAGTTTCTTGCTTGTTCTTCGTTTGCTCGCAGGAAACAGACCCTCGTGGTCAGGTTGATCGTGCTCCGGCGTGGTCGATAACCTCTCGGAGTTGGTTTAGCGATTGCTAAGGCGCGACGTCCTCGCACGTTCGTAGTCGGATCGTCAAAGTCGACTTCCACCAAAGCGATATCCATCATCTCATCGAAAGACGGGACACCTTTGCCTCTATCAATGATGCTGCCTAAATTGGATACATTTGTTTTGCTTACAAATGAAGGGCCTAGCTTTGAGAAGGATGAACATTGGAGCAAGAACAAGCATGGAGATGATGGCATGCGCATGGGGAACAAGAACGGAGTTACAAGTGATGATTTCAGGACGTTGAAGCCACCATAATGCGTGCATGAAGCCTTGGACGAAATATACAAGATGCTACTTCATAACTTTCGTCCAGAGGCTATTCTAGTTGCTGCGTCACCTTATTATTGGGCCAGGCCCATGTAATTTCGAAATACATAAGTATAGGCTGTTTTTAGAGTCCGTATGTGTGGGGAAACAAGAGATAGGGTTGGTTTCGGACCCCTTCCTCAAGGGCCACGAAATTCCCCCCTCTTCCTCCATATATACAGCCCTTAGGGCGTCGTTTAGACTTTGGGTTTTGATTAGATTAAAAGTTCGCCATAGCTGCAACTTCGCGTACTTCGTTTGTGTTCAGCGACCAGACAAAGGCGTCACAGAACTCCACCTTGATCAATAAAGCTTTCATCTTATATTCGCAATATCCAGATTGCAATCTCAGTTTCTTGCTTGTTCTTCGTTTGCTCGCAGGAAACAGACCCTCGTGGTCAGGTTGATCGTGCTCCGGCGTGGTCGATAACCTCTCGGAGTTGGTTTAGCGATTGCTAAGGCGCGACGTCCTCGCATGTTCGTAGTCGGATCGTCAAAGTCGACTTCCATCAAATCGATATTCATCATCTCATCGAAAGACGGGACACCTTTGCCTCTATCAACCAGTGAGGAGTTTTCTTGGCCTCACTGGATTCTATAGGCGTTTTGTGAGAGATTTCAGCACCATTGCTGCACCTCTCAATGAGCTCAGAAAGAAGGATGTGCCTTTTGTTTGGGGTACCGCACAGGAAGAAGCCTTCACGGTATTGAAAGATAAGTTGACACATGCTCCTTTACTGTAACATCCCAAATTTTCAATTTGGAATGTTATACGTTAGATCATCATGCATATCATATTTTATTGCATTTTGCCTTGCGATCCTAGAAATTTCACGCAACTCAAGGACCCACGGAGAGAGTTGGGGATTTCGTTATTTTCATATTTGGGTTTTCTCAAATTTTGAAAATAGGATCATTTGTTTTAATTATTTTTCTCTCCAAAAATATTTCATATCAAAATATATGAGAGGGGATAAAATGACTTCTCCACAAATAATGAAATATTGGAGGAAAAATATTAAAAACATATATTTGATTTTATTTGATTTTATTCGAATTAGGAAAAATACTCGTTTTTCAAAATTGCATTTTACGCCCAAATAAATGTTCATCTTGTCCGGCTTATTTTTAGACGACGAGGAAATTTTATTTTGGGATTTTTGGAGTCCATTTAGTATTTATTTTCTTACTTTTCTGCACGTCCGAATTATTATTTTTTTTTAAAAGTCAACCGCCTTACGAGCCGTATCCGACCTGGACACCTCAGCCCGGCCGGCCTTTAAAGCCGCGGCCCGAGCCCCGCCTCAGCCCAAGTCGCCGCCGCCCCGAAACCCTAGCCGCCGCCGCCCGCGCCGCCGCCGCCCGCGTCGCCCCGCCGCCCGACCCGCCACCCGCCGGAGCCCCGCCGCCTCTCGCCCGACGCCGCCACCCGCCGGAGCCGCTCGCCGCCGCCGCTGTCACGCGAACCGAGGTAGCCGCCAGTTTTTCTCGAAAAACCGTTCGGTTTTGTTTCGAAACCGAGATGTGTTTTTTTTATATTAGATCGGTTTATTTTTTTTCCGGTTTAGTTAAATAGCGAATGCCCGTTCGTTCGTTCGTTTTAACGAACGGTTTTCGTTTTTTTACAAACAGCGAACGTTCGATCATTAGCCTGTTCATCAGTTTTTCTTTTTCTCGGATTTTCCGCGATTATTCCTGATCGCGATTTCCGATCTGTTTTTCGTTTTAGTATAACTTTTCGCTCGTTTATCGGAATCAGGCGATTCAAGTGCCTAGAGTTTCGTCTCGAAATTCTTTTTCCGGTTAACCAACTCAAACAAGTTTTTGCTACTGTAAAATTTGACTTAGATCCAGATTAGTAAACGAAGCTTGTTTCTTTCGCCGTTTGACCTTCGTTGCTTCGTTTGAATTGATTCTTTTTGCAAACCGGAGTTCTTAAGTTGAACTTTCTAGTTTGATCTCTTATTTTGAGTTTTATTTTGTGCACCCTTGCTTGATTGCTTATGTATGTATTGTTTGTTTGCGATAGAGTACCCGGAGTGCGAAGCGTGCTACTACGAGTCTCTAGGTTTCACGGATCATCAGCAAGGCAAGTAACACTTTGATCATACTTTTCATCACCCAGTTTTATTGCATTAGATCAATCCTCAAACAGTTGCAGGATTAGGATCTGATTAATATGTGGGTTTTGGGAAGTAGATGAGGTAGTACCTATTGTCCTGTTTACTATCAAACCTTTGGGAGTTACTTCTACGTTTGCTTATATTGATATGCTATGCTCGTAGACGTGGATTGGGTTTGAGTGAATTCTTCATGACAGATGTGAGATTATTAATTTATGGTTCAACTTAAGGTGGCTACTTTAATTTACATCTGGGTGGATTGAGGCACCTGGAGAAACCAGTGTTGCCTGTATTTTTGGATATCCTGGAGTACCCGTGTGATCATCCTATGGACCACCACCTAGACTCAAAGGGATCATGAGATTATTCATGCTAGAAACTTCCATGTGCAGCCACAAGCTATTATGGGCTCTAGCATAGTTGAGTAGGTTACATGACCTCTTGAAGAGGTGGGCTAGCAGATGTAGGGGAAAGTAGGTGTAACTGTCCACCCGGAGTAAAGAGTAGTGTTTCTGAAAGACTGTGTCTCGGTCACCCGTTTCTCAAACACCATGTAGTGCGAGAAATCAAGCGGAGGCGATCGAGTCTTGTGGGGAAAAGTGCACAAACCTCTGCAGAGTGTACAAACTAATCATGATTAGCCGTCCCTGATTATGGACATCTTGAGTATCTAGTTCTTGGATTATCATGTGAATCTCATCATCATGTTACTTAATTTAATTTGATTGGGTTAATCACGTTCTTAATTGGGATTGAGTTGGAGGTACCTTCTCAATGTTTAACAACCACCATGATAGTTAAATAAAATTTATTCCTTTGTGGTAGGGAAAAATTGGCTTTTCGCAAAACTGTAACCATAGAGCTTTCCACCAGCCAAATATGGATGTAGTGATAGCATTATTCTGTTCATTACTCTCTATGTGTTACTTTGCCAGCATATTCCATGTGCTGACCCGTTTTCGGGCTGCAACGTATCATGTTGCAGACTTTTCAGACGACGAGTAAGGAGCCTTAGGTCGTGGTCTTATACTCAGTGATGCCGTTGGAGTTGATGGACTCACTTTATCTTCCAAGCCTTCTGCTGTTATCGTATTTTAGATGGCCTTAAGCCATATTTCTTGTATTGAGTTCTCTTGAACTATTCGATGTAATAAGTGTGTGATTGCTACTCTCTTATAAATCCTTCAAAGTATTGTGCGTGTCAGCATTACCGATCCAGGGATGACACTGATGCACAGAGACTAGACTGTTTGAGGTCTGGTCGCTATAGAGATGGTATCAGAGCACACGCTGACTGTAGGACACGACCACTAAGCTAAAGCCCTAGATCACTACTCTCTTCTCATTTCTGACTCCTCTCCTTTCTTCCACTCTTTTAGGATGGTGGATGCAAGGAACAAGTTCGCGCAACCAGATGAGGATACACCTTTTGGACGACACTTGAAGGAAGTTACTAAGTACCTGAACATCGGAATACCAAGCTTCCCCGGAACCTACAATGCCACACTACCAGAAGAGGAGCGCTGGATGATTCAAGTTCAAGTTCCAGGAAGGACGTTCACGCCAATCACTGAGCCCATGGAGTTTTCCTTTGATGCATCAACCTGGAGTCTAGGAAAGAGCATGGCAGCCCACATCACCATGGGACGCATTGGAGAAGTGTACCACAATGATCTCAAGGATACTATCTATCAGATTTGTGGGCGCCGAGACGAGCAATGGGAGATGATCAGTACCAGGAAGGATAGATCTATTGCAGCTTTCATCCAGGAGTTAAACCAGCACATTCGTCGCCAGGAGAACCAGATGTGCGTAGACATGATAGAACTGAAGAAGGCAAAGACTAGGATCATGGAACTGGAGGAAGAACTCAAGGCTACACGCGAGGATTATATGGAGGAAATCGTCGCACTAGTGGAGAAGAATGACGACCTGACAAAGAAGCTAGGAGTTTTCATGGGAGACCCAGCACCAGGAGGAGATGATGACGATTCTACTTGTCCGGAAAATTACATCATCATTGACGACACCGACTCGTACCCCAGTGAGGATGAAGCCGGAGCAGATATCATGGAGTCTTCGACTGAGCAATTTTTCTAGTAGACCACCAAATTAGTAGTAGTATTCCACCATGTATATATTATAGTCCAAGCACTTTGTAACGATAGTTAGATCGATTGTATGCCTTGTTTGAATTGATTGGAGTGATATGATTGTGTTTGTCTCATGTGCATATGGGTAGTGTTTTCCCTCTAGACCTCATTCTATTCTATTTTCTCATCTTTTCTAAACCATCAGATGCCTCCGAGACGCGACACCGGATTTGTTTTCCCACCGGAGATCACTCAGTTGATTCAGCAGCAGAATGCCCTGATGCAAGTGCTAGTTCAAAACCAAGGCAACAACAACAACAACCCACCACCACCACCACCTGTTGATCACTTAGCCCCATTTCTTAGGCTGAATCCGCCAGTGTTTTCCAGTAGCACCGAGCCGATTGTGGCAGATGATTGGCTCCGCAAGGTTGGAAGGGAGCTGACCACTGCAGGATGCACAGACGCGGAGAGAGTGCGTTTTGCCGCACATCAGCTTGATGGACCCGCAGCATCATGGTGGGAGAATTACACAGCCACTCACCCCATTGACACTATCACATGGGACCAGTTTCAGCAAGCTTTCTGTACTGCCCATGTTTCAGCAGGAGCTATGGCCATGAAGAAGCGTGAGTTTCGCAACTTACGCCAAGGAGGACGTACCGTTGGCCAGTACGTGGAGGATTTTAGTAAGTTAGCACGTTATGCCCCAGATGACGTTGCTACGGATGCAGCTAAGCAGGAGAAGTTTCTGGAAGGACTGAATGATGAGCTGAGCATGCAGTTGATGATGGCAACTTTTAACAACTACCAGGAGTTGGTAGATAGAGCTCTCATGATTGAAGGGAAGCAGCAGCAGATTGAGAGTCGTAAGAGGAAGTATCGACAAGGAAAGTACAGTACAGGAGCTCACCAGAAGCCTCATTTTACCCCGAACTCGGGAGGACACCTTCAGCATAACCATGGAGGTCACAATCACAATGGAGGAAGTTCGCACAATCATAGTGGCCCCAAGAATGGCAATGGGAACGGAGGAAGCAACGGACAGAACTGTACCAATCCATCAACCCCAACCAAGAGGGATCTAAGCCACGTTACCTGTTTCAAGTGCCAGAAGACTGGACATTATGCCACTGATTGTCCAGAAGCAAAGAATGGAAATGGCAATGGAAGCTCGGGGAAGAAGCCGAACCCTTTCAACAGGGGACAGGTGAACCACGTTAATGTTGAGGAGGTTGAAGCACAGCCTGATGCAGTAATAGGTAAGTTCTTGGTTAAGTCATTTACTGCAATCGTTCTTTTTGATACTGGCGCATCACATTCATACATATCAAGGGGATTTGTGGATAAGTTTAAGTTGCCCACCAAAGTTCTTAGAACACCTATGTTAGTAACCTCGCCAGGAGCAGAGTATATGGCAAGCCAAGGATGTTTTCAGTTGCCATTGGCCATAGGTAGGCATGTTTTCCCCCTCAGACCTAATAGTTTTGGAGTCACAAGGTTTGGATGTGATTTTGGGAATGGATTGGCTATCGATGTATGGAGGAAACATCGATTGCGCCAGTAAGACGATTTTGCTTACTACCCCAGAAGGAAGAAGGATTAAGTATGTATCCCGACATGTGCCGAAGAGGACTCAAGTGAATTCCTTATTAGGAGTTGTACAGGAGGAAGTACCAGTGGTGAAGGCATTCCCTGACGTATTTCCAGAGGAGTTGCCAGGCATGCCACCGGATAGAGACATCGAGTTTTTGATTGAGCTTTTGCCAGGCACTGGGCCAATATCTAAGAGACCGTACAGGATGCCCGCTAAGGATTTGGAAGAAATTAAGAAGCAGATTAAGGAGCTACTGGATAAAGGATATATTCGCCCAAGTTCGTCACCTTGGGGATCACCCGTACTTCTAGGGGAGAAGAAAGATGGATCGTTGAGGATGGTTGTTGATTATCGTGGATTGAATGAAGTAACAATCAAGAACAAGTACCCACTGCCGATGATCAATGATCTGTTTGACCGACTACAAGGAGCTAAAGTATTTTCCAAGATTGATTTGCGATCAGGATACCACCAGTTGAAGATTCGAGAGCAGGATATACCCAAGACAGCTTTTACCGCAAGGTATGGGCTATATGAGTACACTATTATGTCATTTGGCCTGATTAACGTACCTGCCTATTTCATGAACATGATGAACAAAGTGTTTATGGAGTTTTTGGATAAGTTCGTCGTAGTGTCCATTGATGATATTCTGGTCTATTCGAAGAATGAAGAAGAGCATAAGGAGCATTTGCGTTTGGTACTTGGAAAGCTCAGAGAACATCAGTTATATGCCAAGTTCAGCAAGTGCAAGTTTTGGTTAAAGGAAGTTGGATTTCTTGGACATGTTATATCCGGAGAAGGAATAGCAGTAGATCCCACCAAGGTTAACACTATGACAAATTGGGAAGCACCCACGACAGTTGGAGAAATCCGGAGTTTTCTTGGACTCGCAGGATATTACCGGAGATTCATCGAGAATTTCTCGAAGATTGCAAAGCCTATGACGGAGTTGTTGAAGAAGGACACCAAATTCATTTGGACTGAGGAATGTGAGGCTAGTTTCCAGGAATTGAAGAAACGTTTGGTTACAGCGCCAGTGTTGATTCTGCCAGATCAACGCAAGGATTATGAAGTATATTGCGACGCTTCTCGTCGAGGACTTGGAGCAGTGCTAATGCAGGAGGGAAGAGTTGTTTCATATGCCTCACAACAGCTTAAACGCCATGAGTTGAATTATGCTACACATGATTTGGAGTTAGCAGCCGTAGTGCATGCGTTGAAGACATGGAGACATTTTCTCATCGGAAACCATTGTGAGGTGTACACGGATCACAAGAGTTTGAAGTACATTTTCACGCAGAAGGAGTTGAATCTCAGGCAAAGGAGATGGTTGGAGCTCATTAAGGATTATGATATGAGATTGCATTATCACCCAGGGAAGGCTAACGTAGTAGCCGATGTGTTGAGCCGCAAGAGCCATGTCAACACGCTCATGACCGGAGAGTTACCCAAGAAGTTAGCAGAGGATCTTCGGGAACTATGTTTGGAAATAGTTCCAAGAGGTTTTGTAGCAGCATTGGAGATTCAGTCTACTTTGATGGATAAGATCAGAGAAGCTCAGAAAACAAGCAAGGAAATTGCTGAGCTAAAGGAAAGGATGAGTAAAGGAAAATCCAAGGGATTTCGTGAGGATGAACACGATACCTTATGGTTTGAGGACCGCGTTTATGTGCCCAATGATCCGGAGATCAGGAAGTTGATTCTGCAAGAGGCCCATGATTCACCATATTCGATTCACCCAGGAAATACCAAGATGTATTTGGATTTGAAGGATACTTTCTGGTGGACCGGAATGAAGAAGGATATTGCGGAGTATGTAGCAGTTTGTGATGTATGTCAGAGAGTAAAGGCAGAGCATCAGAAGCCAGCAGGATTGCTACAACCATTGCCCATACCCGAATGGATGTGGGATAAGCTAGGCATGGATTTTATCACAGGATTGCCCAGGACTCGTTCAGGCTATGACTCGATATGGGTTGTATTCGATCGTTTGACAAAGGTAGCTCATTTCATCCCAGTAAAGACCACTTATACAAGTGCTAAGTTGGCAAAGATATACATGACCAGGATCGTATGTCTGCATGGAGTTCCGAGGACCATTGTATCAGATAGAGGAACCCAGTTTACCTCAAAGTTTTGGAATCCGTTGCACGAGACTTTGGGTACCAGGCTAGAGTTCAGTACAGCCTTTCATCCACAGACAGACGGACAGACCGAGAGAGTCAATCAGATTTTGGAGGACATGCTGAGAGCTTGTGCGCTAGATTATGGATCTAGTTGGGACGACAATTTTCCATATGCAGAGTTTTCTTACAACAACAGTTATCAATCCAGTTTGAAGATGGCCCCTTTCGAAGCTCTGTACGGAAGGAGGTGCAGGACACCGTTGTTGTGGGACGAAGTTGGAGACCGCCAGTTGTTTGGACCATATTTGAATAAAGAGTCTGAACAAAAAGTGAAGTTGATTTGCGATAGGCTCAAGGTAGCCCAGTCCAGGCAGAAGAGTTATGCGGATTCTAAACGCAAGGAGACAGTTTACGAAGTCGGAGACAGAGTTTATCTTCGAGTATCACCACTTCGAGGAGTAAAGCGCTTTGGAGTTAAGGGAAAGTTAGCTCCATGTTTTGTAGGACCATACAAAGTTTTGGAGCGTATGGGGGAAGTTGCTTACAAGTTGGAATTGCCCGAAGGATTGTCGGGAGTTCACGATGTGTTCCATGTTTCTCAGCAGAAGAAGTGGCACGCAGAGATGGCTGAGATACCACTGAGAGATACAGTGCCATTGGAAGCGATTCAGCTGGATAGTGACTTGACCTATGAGGAGAAACCAGTTAAGATTCTTGAGTATGCCAGCCGAGTCACCCGCAGCAAGGTTATCAAGTTTTGCAAAGTTCAGTGGAGTCACCATACCGAGGGTGAAGCCACCTGGGAGCGAGAGGAAGATCTACGGAAGGACCACTCTCACCTATTCTCTAGCCAACCCGAATCTCGAGGGCGAGATTCATCTTAAGGGGGGTAGGTTTGTAACATCCCAAATTTTCAATTTGGAATGGTATACATTAGATCATCATGCATATCATATTTTATTGCATTTTGATTTGCGATCCTAGAAATTTCACGCAACTCAAGGACCCACGGAAAGAGTTGGGGATTTCGTTATTTTCATATTTGGGTTTTCTCAAATTTTGAAAATAGGATCATTTGTTTTAATTATTTTTCTCTCCGAAAATATTTCATATCAAAATATATGAGAGGGGATAAAATGACTTCTCCACAAATAATGAAATATTGGAGGAAAAATATTAAAAACAAATATTTGATTTTATTCGAATTAGGAAAAATACTCGTTTTTCAAAATTGCATTTTAGGCCCAAATAAATGTTCATCTTGTCCGACTTATTTTAGAGGACGGGGAAAATTTATTTCGGGATTTTTGGCGTCCGTTTAGTATTTCTTTTCTTACTTTTTCTGCACGTCCGATTTGTTTTTAAAGTCAACCGCCTTACGGGCCATATCCGACCCGGACACCTCAGCCCGGCCGGCCTTTAAAGCCGCGGCCCGAGCCCCGCCTCAGCCCAAGTCGCCGCCGCCCCGAAACCCTAGCCGCCGCAGCCGCCCGCGCCGCCGCCGCCCCGCATCGCCCCGCCGCCCGACGCCGCCACCCGCCGGAGCCGCTCGCCGCCGTCACGCGAACCGAGGTAGCCGCCGGTTTTTCTCGAAAAACCGTTCGGTTTTATTTCGAAACTGAGATGCATTTTTTTATATTAGATCGGTTTTTTTCCGGTTTAGTTAAATAGCGAACGCCCGTTCGTTCGTTCGTTTTAACGAACAGTTTTCGTTTTTTTACAGACAGCGAACGTTTGATCGTTAGCCTGTTCGTCAGTTTTTCTTTTTCTCGGATTTTCCGCGATTATTCCTGATCGCGATTTCTGATCTGTTTTTCGTTTTAGTATAACTTTTCGCTCGTTTATCGGAATCAGGCGATTCAAGCGCCTAGAGTTTCGTCTCGAAATTCTCTTTCCGTTTAACCAACTCAAACAAGTTTTTGCTACTGTACAATTTGACTTAGATCCAGATTAGTAAACGAAGCTTGTTTCTTTCGCCGTTTGACCTTCGTTGCTTCATTTGAATTGATTCTTTTTGCAAACCGGAGTTCTTAAGTTGAACTTTCTGGTTAAATCTCTTATTTTGAGTTTTATTTCGTGCACCCTTGCTTGATTTCTTATGTATGTATTGTTTGTTTGCGATAGAGTACCCGGAGTGCGAAGCGTGCTACTACGAGTCTCTAGGTTTCACGGATCATCAGCAAGGCAAGTAACACTTTGATCATACTTTTCATCACCCAGTTTTATTGCATTAGATCAATCCTCAAACAGTTGCATGATTAGGATCTGATTAATATGTGGGTTTTGGGAAGTAGATGAGGTAGTACCTATTGTCCTGTTTACTATCAAACCTTTGGGAGTTACTTCTACGTTTGCTTATATTGCTATGCTATGCTCGTAGACGTGGATTGGGTTTGAGTGAATTCTTCATGACAGATGTGAGATTATTAATTTATGGTTCAACTTAAGGTGGCTACTTTAATTTACATCTGGGTGGATTGAGGCACCTGGAGAAACCAGTGTTGCCTGTATTTTTGGATATCACGGAGTACCCGTGTGATCATCCTATGGACCGCCACCCAGACTCAAAGGGATCATGAGATTATTCATGCTAGAAACTTCCGTGTGTAGCCACAAGCTATTATGGGCTCTAGCATAGTTGAGTAGGTTACATGACCTCTTGAAGAGGTGGCTAGCAGATGTAGGGGAAAGTAGGTGTAACTATCCACCCGGAGTAAAGAGTAGTGTTTCTGAAAGACTGTGTCTCGGTCATCCGTTTCTCAAACACCATGTAGTGCGAGAAATCAAGCGGAGGCGATCGAGTCATGTGGGGAAAAGTGCACAAACCTCTGCAGAGTGTACAAACTAATCATGATTAGCCGTGTCCCCGGTTATGGACATCTTGAGTATCTAGTTCTTGGATTATCATGTGAATCTCATCATCATGTTACTTAATTTAATTTGATTGGGTTAATCACGTTCTTAATTGGGATTGAGTTGGAGGTACCTTCTCAATGTTTAACAACCACCATGATAGTTAAATAAAATTTATTCCTTTGTGGTAGGGAAAAATTGGCTTTTCGCAAAACTGTAACCATAGAGCTTTCCACCAGCCAAATATGCATTTAGTGATAGCATTATTCTGTTCATTACTCTTTATGTGTTACTTTCCCAGCATATTCCATGTGCTGACCCGTTTTCGGGCTGCAACGTATCATGTTGCAGACTTTTCAGACGACGAGTAAGGAGCCTTAGGTCGTGGTCTTATACTCAGTGATGCCGCTGGAGTTGATGGACTCACTTTATCTTCCAAGCCTTCCGCTGTTATCGTATTTTAGATGGCCTTAAGCCATATTTCTTGTATTGAGTTCTCTTGAACTATTCGATGTAATAAGTGTGTGATTGCTACTCTGTTATAAATCCTTCAAAGTACTGTGCGTGTCAGCATTACCGATCCAGGGATGACACTGATGCACAGAGACTAGACTGTTTGAGGTCTGGTCGCTACATTTACTCCAACTTCCTGATTTTAATAAGACTTTTGAGCTTGAGTGTGATGTTAGTGGAATTGGATTAGGAGGTGTGTTATTACAAGATGGCAATCCTGTTGCATACTTTTCTGAAAAATTGAGTGGGCCTAGTCTGAATTTTTCTATGTATGATAAAGAATTATATGCTCTTGTTTGGACTTTAGAAACATGGCAACATTATTTATGGCCCAAATAATTTGTTATACATTATGATCATGAATCTTTGAAACATATTAAAAGTCAAGCTAAACTGAATCGCGGACATGCTAAATGGGTTGAATTCATTGAGACTTTCGCTTATGTCATTAAACACAAGAAGGGTAAAGAAAATGTTATTGTTGATGCATTGTTTCGTCGCTATACTATGCTTCCACAACTTGACTTCAAAATATTTGGTTTGGAGACCATCAAAGATCAATATTTGCATGATGCTGATTTTAAAGATGCAATGCAGAATTGTAAGGACGGAAGAACGTGGAACAAGTTCGTCGTTAATGATGGATTTGTGTTCCGTGCTAACAAGCTATGCATTCCAGCTAGCTCTGTTCGTCTTTTGTTGTTGCAGGAGGCGCATGCAGGTGGATTATTGGGAAACTTTGGCGTGAAGAAGACGGAGGATGTACATGCTACACATTTCTTTTGGCTAAAGATGAGACGGGATGTTGAGCGTTTTGTTGCTCGCTGCACTACAAGTCAAAATGCTAAGTCACGACTCAATCCTCATGTTTATATATGCCTTTCCCTATACCTAGTTTTCCTTGGGAGGATATATCTATGGACTTTGTTTTAGGTTTACCTCGAACAAGAGAAGGGGAGGGATAGCATATTTGTTGTTGCGGATAGATTCTCGAAAATGGCACACTTTACACCATGTCATAAAAGCGATGATGCTGTTAATGTTACTGATTTGTTCTTTCGTGAAATTATTCGCTTGCATGGTGTGCCAAATACTATTGTTTCAAATCTTGATACTAAATTTCTTAGCCACTTTTAGAGATGTTTGTGGGCTAAGTTGGGGACTAACTGCTTTTTAGTTCTACTAGTCACCCCCAAACTGATGGACAAACTGAAGTAGGTAATAGAACATTGTCTACTATGCTTAGGGCTGTTTTGAAGAACAATAAGAAAATGTGGGAAGAATGCTTGCCTCATATTGAATTTTCTTATAATCGTTCATTGCATTCTACTACTAAGATGTGCCCTTTTGAAATTGTGTATTGTTTCCTACCTCGTACACCTATTGATTTGTTGCCTCTTCCATCTTCGGAGAAGGTTAATTTTGATGCTAAACAACGTGCTGAATTGGTTTTAAAAATGCATGAGTTAACTAAGGAAAACATTGAGCTTATGAATTCTAAATACAAACTTGCTGGAGATAAGGGTAGAAAGCATGTTGTGTTTGCACCTGGAGATCTTGTTTGGTTACATTTGCGTAAGGATAGATTTCCTGATTTGCGCAAATCAAAGCTAATGCCACGTGCTAATGGTCCTTTTAAGGTGTTAGAGAAAATAAATGAGAATGCATATAAACTTGAGCTGCCTGTAGATTTTGGGGTTAGTCCCACTTTTAACATTGCAGATTTGAAGCCTTATTTGTCTGAGGAAGATGAGCCTCCGTCGATGACAACTTCATTTCCAGATGGGGAGGATGATGAGGACATCAATACCATTGTTACACCCACAGCCCCTGCTACTATACATACTGGACCAATTACTAGAGCTCGTGCACGCCAATTAAATTATTAGGTACTTTCGTTTCTTGGTAATGATTCTAATGTTCATGAGAATATGATGCTGCCTAAATTGGATACATTTGTTTTGCTTACAAATGAAGGGCCTAGCTTGGAGAAGAGTGAACATTGGAGCAAGAACAGGCATGGAGATGATGGCATGTGCAAGGGAAATAAGAATGGAGTTTCAAGTGATGATTTCAGGACTTTGAAGCCACCGTAATGAGTGCATGAAAGTGCGTTAAGTCGACTAGAGGGGGGTGAATAGGCGATTTTTATGAATTCTTCACTGAGGAGTTTCAAGGTGAGGAAATTCCTAAGCGAAGAACTACTTGCAGCGGAATAAGTACTCAGATGCAGACATAACATAACATAAGCACGATCATCATGATGAAATGAAAACAAACACAGAGTACAGAAAGCGTAAGCACAGGATAAACAGGATGAAGACAAACAGACTGAAGAAATTGAACTGAGGAAATTGAGAAAGTCTTCAGTCAAAGTCTTCAAACAGTAACGATCAAGAACACAACACAGTAATGAGGAAATAGAACCAGTTAGCTCGGTGAAGACAACGATTTGGTAGACCAGTTCCAACTGCTGTGACAGTTGAACGTCTGGTTGGAGCGGCTAGGTATTTAAACATGAGGACACACAGTCCCGGACACACAGTCCTCACCGTATTCTCCTTGAGCTAAGGTCACACAAACCTTGCCCAATCACTCGTGGTAAGTCTTTAGGTGACTTCCAAACCTTCACAAACTCGGTCACTCGGCGATCCACAATTTCCTCTTGGATGCTCTAGACCATGACGCCTAACCGTCTGGAAGATGCACAGTCTTCAAAGGTAACAAGCATCGGATCCACACAGGAACAATTTCTTCAGTGATGCTCAATCACTTTGGGTTTGTAAGTGTTTGGTTTGGGTTTTCCTCACTTGATGATTTTCGCTCAAAGTCCTCGGAGGATGGGACGCTCTCAATGACAAGTGTCAGTTTCTCTCGGAGCAGCCAACCAACTAATGGTTGTAGGGGGCGGCTATTTATAGCCTAGGGAGCAGCCCGACATGATAATACATAAATGCCCTTCAATGATATGACCGTTAGGTGGGTAGATATTTTGGGACAGCTGGCGCGTAGCACAGCAACGGTCGGAAATTTGAGGCTCAAATTCCTCAGGGCTATCATGTTCCTCACTTGTAGGCAATCCGCACTGGCGAATTCCTGACTCCTCAGTCAGAACAAATTTCTACCAGAAGAACTTCGTCTCTGTCATTGAAGAAATTGACTGAACTGTATGAGATTTCCAATGGTTTCACTCGAAGGGATTGGTAGGTGTAGGATTTTGAGTTGAGCATCACTTGGAAACTTCTCCTTAGTTTTTCCTCGACCCCCTTTAACAGTACGGTGTTTCCTATGACTCAAGAAAGAGAAAATGAAACTACGAAAACAAAAGTCTTCACACTTCATGTTCCTCACATGAATATCAAGTCTTCATGGTCACACCAATTTCTTCACTTTCAAAGTCTTTAGAAAGTCCTCAGAAATCCAAAGTCTTCAGTTGAAGACATTCATTTTTAGGGGTCGACTTTCTCTGTAAATATCAAGCTCCTCATAGACTTATAGTCCTGTGTACACTCACAAACACATCAGTCCCTTAACCTATAAGTCTTCAATACACCAAAATCACTAAGGGGCACTAGATGCACTTACAATCTCCCCCTTTTTGGTGATTGATGACAATATAGGTTAAGTTTTCAACGGGGATAAACATATGAAGTGTAAATACTGAAATTGAGGAATTTGATTGCAAGATATAGAAGAACTCCCCCTGAAGATGTGCATAGTGAGGAATTTGCTTTTGAAGCAATGCACACTTGAAGAGTAGAATCATGGAGATCTCCCCTATATCTTGTAATTCATACACGCATTTAACATATGATATGAAGAATTTGAAATGCATGATGAAATATGGTGACTGATGTAATTCAGCATGCGTGCATTAACATAACTGAGGAAATAGCATGCAGAAAAACATAGCAGAAGTATCAGACCACCATCGGGTTTAAGTTTACAACTCGATCCAACAAAGTCTTCAAAAGAACGAGAGTTGTAACTTAATAAAAACGCCCATAGATAGAGAGACACGCTTGAAGACTGACTCAAATTTCTCCCCCTTTGTCATGAAATGACCAAAAGGGACGAAAAATGAGGACTAACGCACCTGAAGAATATCACGAAGTCGATGCAGGAGTGCCAGCATTGTTTGGTTCGATTGTTGAAGTAGGGCCTACCACAGTGTGGTCCAAATCTTCATGCTCATCAGTCTCACGCGATGAAGAATATGAGCTGGCCACCAAGGAAGGAACTTTGACTTTCTTGAGTTTCTTCGACGATGGCTGAGACCAGTCAAAGTCCTGCTTGAAGCCCATCTGCTTGAGATCTTCTTCACCATAAAGATGAGACAGAATAGCCCAGGTGCGACCGAAGACTTCATGGAGGTAGTAATGGTTTTTCTTCACTGCATTGTGGGTAGCAGTGATGTTGTGAAGAATAGAACCAAACTGACACTTGACCCATTTATGGTTGCGATCGACCTTCTGATGAAGACTGAGGAGAAGCTCATGATCAGTCATCACCCTTGGAGTTGTGCCTTGAGGATTTTGCTTTGAAGCATTGGCGGCAGAGTCATGAGTGGGAGAGTCATCATTGGTGGAGTAGGATGCAGCTTTGCGGAACTGACCATCCAATGGACGAATGCCTTCATCAATAACAGCAGGTGCCTTGCCCTTCTCCTCAGCTAAGGAAAATGTCCGCTTGAGGATTTCTATAGGGGGCAAGTAGCTGAGATTATTTTGAAAGTCAGCCTCGTAATTGATTGAAGACCTTGATCTGAGGAATCTCATAATCTAGGGAGCGTAAGGCTTCAATTCAAAAGGTGACAATGCAACAATGGCCAGAGTCCTCTTGAAGAAATCATGGTAATTGATAGGAACGCCATGCATGATGTTGAAAAGCAGATTCTTCATGATGCCAACGACTTCTTCTTCATTTGAGTCGTGGCCTTTGATTGGACCCAATGTCTTGGTCAGAACGCGATAGAAAGTCCGTGGCACATACAGCAATTCCTTCACGAGGAATTTGGTCCTTGGGGCTTGACCAGGCTTCAGCGGTTTCATCAAAACTTGCATGTAATGGTCAGATGGCTCAGGTTCATGGTAGATGAGCTGCGCACCTTCAAGGGGAGGGCTGACAGGCAGGGCATGAAGCAATTCAAAGGCCGGCGCTTTGAAGTGAGTGTTTTCTGTCATCCAGTCCAACACCCAAGAATTTACATCTGCAGCATTGCCAGTGATGTGCAGCGTCGCGTAGAACTGAAGAATCAGTTCTTCATTCCAGTCAATGATGTCGGTGCAGAAGTTTAGCAGCCCAGCATCATGGAGAACACCGAGGACTGGGGCGAAGCAAGGTAGCGATTCCATATCCACATGAGGAATATGCTCATGGTGAAAGACTTTGTCCTTATCAAAAAGCAGTGAAGAATAGAAGTTGGCTTGGCTTGCAGTCCAGAAATGCTTCCTTCGTAGACGAGCAGAGTCATAAGGATTGTAATCTGCGAAGAATACATGCTCATGGAAGAAATCATCAGCCTTGAATTTCTGCTTCTTGGAGAAGGGATTTCTTCGGCTTGGGCTAAGGAGTATCAGTCAAAGTCATCACAGCCTCGGGAATCACATTCTCAGGAACCACATGCTGAGGAATTTCATTTTCTGCTTCAGTAGCAGCCTGGGTCTTCAATTCTTCATCAACATTAACATCAGCACTAGTGGCTGGAATTTCTTCAGGAATGGAAGGAGTGGAGTGAGGTTATTCAGAGCCCATTTGAACTTCAGTGTGCACTCGGGACTGAGGAATTTGTTGCAGTGGCGTGAACATGGGAGAGTTGGGGTGATGACTTTCCCAAAAGTCATCATTCATCACTAGAGTGGTGCTTCCAATGTCCACGTCTTCATCTTCTCCATTCAATTCTTCAACGCCTGCCTCTTCAGATGTGAACTGAGGCATAGGCGATGAGACAACTGGGGTTGAAGGGATATTATCCACTTCAATTTCTTTGTCCAACTGCTCTGAAGAAGCAGCAGAAGGAACATCTTCATCAAATCCGCTTGGGATCTCATAATCCTCACCAAAGGGAACGAGTTCCTTTGATGGCATACTGGGGACAGGGATAGCATCAATTGGATTCTCAAAAGAGCTTGTCAATGTCTTCATCTTCGTCGGTGCTGAAGAAACTGATGAAGCAGATACTTTCCTCTTCTTCACTGCTGCTCGCTCCGCAGCCTTGGTTTTCTTTGCTTCTAATGCAGAAGGAAGAATGGGACTTGGCATTGGTGCAGGACGAGCAGAGGAAATTGGTTCATTTTCCTTAGGCACAACTGGTGCAGTTGGCCTGACAGGTTCTGTTTCTTCAGGCACAGCGGCAGATACTTCAGCTGGCCTGGCTTGTTCCTCAGGCGCAACACTAGTTGTTGCCCTGGCAATTTCATCAGCGGCTGGAATAGCTTCATCAGCCCTGGTACTAGCAGTTTCATCAGCAGCCTGATTTTCATCAGCGGTGCTGGCATGTTCTTCAGTGGGCTGAGCAGATGCTTCACCCTGAAGAGATTCATCATTTGAAGTGAATTGTTTAGCTAACTTGACAAATCTGACTTTGGCTCCAAGACAATCAGTTCGGTAGACGTTGAATTCATCACTGAGTCACAGTTTGGATAGCAACAAGTTCATCAGTTGTCATATTGACAACATTTTTCTTCAGAAAGCGCTCCTTCTTGTATTGGGCTTTCTTCAACTGCCTGGCCTTTTCAAACTTCCATTTTTCTTCGCCAATGAAGGCGGTCAGCATGTGACTTTGGCCAGGAGTGAGCTTGAAGTCAGGCACTGGTGTGTTGGGGTCGTTGTGCCAGAGATCAATGTACTCAAGGATCAGCTTGGGATCCAGTAGGAGAGGAACTTCACTTCCTTTGGCTCTAGCGGCCCTCTGATGTCTATCTCTGATGATTTCGGCAAGTTTTGAGAGCTCGAGCGAGGGAGTGAGGTCGAGCGGAGTAAAAACGGAGTGTGTAAGGGGAGGGGTATATATAGCCGAGGTGAAAAACTATTCGCCCGAAGAAAATGGACGAACGTGCCCCTGACCCTTCTCATTCTTGTGACATGTGTCACCCACGTACAGAGAGGTGGAGATCGTGGGTGAATAGATAAGTCCCATCTTAGAATGTGGAACGGTTTGAGCGGCAAAAGCCGAAAATTCAGATTAGAATATTTTAACGTTTCGTTCGCAATTTCTTCAGCTGACAAGGACACAATGAAGATTTTGAACGGGTTTCAAATAGAACGCACATGAAGAATTGGTGAACATATTGGGTTGAGTTTAGCATAGAGGGGGAAGGGTCCGATCACATTCACTTAGCAGAAAAAGCAACTTGAAGAAATAGCAATAAGTGAATGTTGTAGAGGACATAAACTCACACACACACACACACACACACACACACACTAGCAAAATGGCCCGTGCATTGCAACGGGAAAATAAGTGTCATCTATGAAATTGGGGTCTCCTTTTGTTGTGACAAACTCACTCATGGTCAATGCTTTAATTATATAAAAGAGAGGTCAATTGAGATTTGAGAGTAATTTTAATTATATCATGCAGGCCCTAAAAAAACTATTATGTATGCCGCGTGGTGATTCCACATTTTACTTCACTTTGCTTTTTTTTTATTGTACTTCATTTAGGCTTTTTGATTAATCTGAAAAGTCACTTTGGAGCGCGGGCACATTTTAGTCGTTTTTAGAAACATATTTTTATCCAATAAGTCAAAAACATGTAGTATATTTGTGTGAATTTTCATCAAAATCCGTGTCCGTATGCGTAAGATTAAAAGGAAGACAAACATGCAAAAAAAATCGCTGGAATTTTGTCTTGTTTACTTTTAATGAAATTTGGCATGTACTCGGATTTTCATATTTTTCAGGTTTATTATCTTCTTTTATTTTTTTGGTGGCGACGTTGCTCTAGTCGCGCACATACATTTGTTCCTACTTTTATGGATGAACACACGTATTTTTCCTTGCAAATATTGGGCGTACACATGCATTTTTTCAAACAGCCACCATGCAGCACCATCCCAGGCCTTGCCCACATTCACGTTTTATTAGAAAATCGGATCAGCTTTAAAAAATTTTAGGGGCAATCAGCTTTAATTAAGAGCCATGCATGACTGTGTTGGGCCAGGGAGGCTGGGCTTGGCCGTGAGCGCTGTGCTGGGCCTTGGAGGTCATGCGGCCCACACGAGCAAGCACGGGAGGCTTGGTCGTCGTTCTCCTCAGACGAGGGCAGAGGCAGGAGGTGGCTTGCGACGGCGCTGGAGGCAAACTCCGACGGGAACGGCGAGGGGCGGTGCAGATCTAGCGCGGGAGGGGCGGGGATGAGTTGCCCGTGGACGGATCTCGCGGGATCCGAGCACGGACGACTCGTGGCGGCGGCTGTGGAGCTCCTGGCATCCTGAAGAGAGGGAGATGTGAGGAAGAGAGAAGAAGAAGGAAGGGAGGGAGAGATCCCCTGCTCATCTGCTGGTCCGGCGAGGGTCCGGTCGCCGCCGGCGAGGCGAGGTGGAGGAGGTCCGGCCGGTGCGGTCTGGCGTAGTAGGGAGCTCAGGGATTCGCCATGAATTAGCAGAAACGTTTTTTACTTATTTATTTATTTACTGGACTGCGGGTTCAATTACCCAGAAATAGAAGGACTTTTTCGCAAAAAGCGTGGCGACGGTGAGCAAGATATATATATATATATATATATATAGGGCTGGACTATTCTGTTACCCGTAACAAAATATTATTCTATTACCCCTCGACCCTATATAGGCGCGACGCGTAGACCACCGTAGAATCCTCCCGAACCAGCCCAAACCCAACCCGCCTTCTTCGGCCGGAGGCAGCCGTCGTGGGCGAGCGAGCGACGGCGGCAGCCGAAGCGAGGGAGCCCACGGCGCTGTGACTGGCCGGCGACGTATCCGCCGCCGCCTCCTGCCTTCCTCCGTCGCCGGATACAACGACGGGGCTGTGATCCCGCCTCCTGCCTCCCTCCGTCGCCGGATCCAATGACGGGGCTCGTGATCCCCGCTTCCTGCCTCCCTCCGTCGCTGGATCCAACGACGGGGCCGTGATCCCCGCGTCCTTCCTCCCTCCGTCGCTGGGGCTCCTTCTCCGGGGCCGTGATCCCCGCCTCCTGCCTCCCTCCGTCGCCGGGGCTCCTTGTCCAGGGCCGTGATCCCGCCTCCAGCCTCCCTCCATCGCCGGGGCTCCTTCTCCGGGGTCGTGATCCCCACAAGGTGTTGCCTCCCCGGACCTCGTTGCCGGACGTCCACCACAAGCAGGAGCTGCATCAATGGCGCTGCCTCCCAAGAACATGCCAGTACGCCGCCCACGAGAGGAAGAAGAAGAAGTCAGTCCACTGGAGGTAATGTTTGCTTCGCACGTTTGTGTCAGTCCATCAGTTCATCAGTCTTGCTATGAAGAAGAACCTGATAGTAAATTGCAAATGCTTGCATCAGTTCATTACACCCCTGCCACTTGATGCACAATTTGGATGTCGAGGTTATTGTCAGTACCTCTAATATGCTAGCTTCAGTTCAAGCCAAAAAACATAAACTTATGCATCAGTCCAAGTAGCTACTAGGCTTTATACAAGGTTCAGCTACCACTGCAAGTTGTATGGTGTTATTTCTAAAAGTACATGCCGTGTAGTTGCGTCAGTTTGAACTGGTGAAAGAATGTTGTTAAAAAAATATACACTTGTTACACAGTAAGTTCAATGATACATAA
Source organism: Triticum aestivum (assembly GCF_018294505.1). NCBI lineage: Eukaryota > Viridiplantae > Streptophyta > Magnoliopsida > Poales > Poaceae > Triticum > Triticum aestivum. Next base: position 342,901,757 of record NC_057814.1, read on the forward strand.
ACTAGGAGTACTTCTAGTGTAGCTGCATAAGTTATAGATGAAAAAAAGAGAAGACATGCATCAGTTATATATATATATGCATAACCATACATATCTGAAGTTCAATGTTCAAATTGCAAGAAGTGCACCAAATGTTTATGCATCAACTATAGGAAAAAAGATAAAAAAAACTTTCTATAACAGATGAAGTTCAATGTTCAGTTTACAAGCAGTGCAAAAATCAGTACATCAGTACATTAGTGTTGAACATGTACGTTCATCAGTTCGACTGAAAACTAAACCAGATACAAAATAGAGAACAAAGTTCAATATAGGCCAGCAATGCAAGTTCAACTTGTACATTGCCTTCAGTGCATGGCATGTTACCCATAGCATGTATACGAGAAAAATGCAGAAAAGATTAATCCCAAAACTATTGAAAGTCATTGCAGAAACATGCAAGGCGGCACACGCAGCGAGGGTTTGATGAGCCAAGCAGATATGGGGCACCGCCTGGTTGGGTAACACCAGAAATAGCACCTGGATACTTCAACAATACAGGTAGATTTCAAGCTACACCGGAATCATCAGAAGCACAGACAGGTTCTTCTATGCAGCAAACACCGATATCTGGGAATACAAGCTTTGCCACCGCTGGGTTGCAACAAGGTCAGCATTTTCCCCAACAACAAATGTTTTCCTTCCCTAGCACATGCAGAAAAGCAAGGACACACAGGCTTCCACCAGTCGCTCCATCAACATCAATCATCCGTGCTGCAAAAGCGGTTGCGACGGGAAGACTAGGCCAAAGAGACAGAAATTTTGGCCACTCTAGCAGGGTCCAAAGTACAAGATAGGAGCCATATAGACAGGAGCAACCTCACGACGAATCTGAGGGGAGACGGCCATACAATGAGAGACGGAGATCTTCGTCAACATTGCTCCCTCCAAGAGATGCATTGATGCATGTGCCAAGGGTGACACCACCCGCGCCCATACACCAAGGTGAACAGCAAACACCGGAGGCAGCATAGAGCTATACACATGTAAGTATCCATTCAGAAAAAAAACATACAAGCACAGTCCATACCACCCCATCTAAAATTTTCATAACTGCGTTTTTGTTTGCTCACTGTTGCGTGCAGCCACCTAACATTGAAGCTTACGTTCTGCCAAGGCTCGAGATGCGCTTTGAAACTTTCAAAGAAGCAAAGGACTTCTACAACGTCTATGCAAAGCACATGGGTTTTGCTGTCAGGGAAGGCTCAAAGGTTAAGACCAGAGTCTACATTTATTGCACGTGTTATGGAGTCTATGAGTCGAAGGTGTCAGAAGCAAATAGACAGCGGAACAAGACGATAGCCAGGACTAACTGCGGGGCTAAAATGAGGCTGAAGTGGGAAAAGGATGGAACACTTGTCGTAAAAGAGATAGTCTGGGAACACAACCACAGGCTACAGCTCACCCCACAAATGCTTGTCTTCTTGCACTTCCACAAAAACTTTGACAAAACAATCTTGGAGTACGTCAAGTACCTGCAGTTCAAAGGCATTGAACACGCGCAAATCATGAGCATACTGGGCGGCGATGACCCCTGTAGCTACTTCCTCGAAATGAATGCCAAAGACCTGATTAACCTGTAAGTACAAACTTTTTCTCCTCCCATAAACCCCCTCCGTCTTTTTTCCTCTGTCAGTACAAACATATTACGCAACGCATGACCTGACGCCAGTTCAACATGCATTTTTGAATGACTATTCGCTTTTAATATGCAGCAAAGTAAAGAATTCAAGGATGGATGATGTGGACGATGTCCTAAAGACTGTCAACTTCTTCAGGGAGATGAAAGCTATAAACAGGGAATTCTTCTGTGACATGCAACTTGATGAGTCCGATAGAGTTAAGAACATATTCTTGACGAACGCAAGCTGCCGAGGGGCGTATCAGGACTTTGGTGACTACGTAACGTTTGGCACCACATATAAGACCAACAAGTACCATATGCCACTTGGGGTGTTTGTGGGTACTAACAACCACTTATAGACTACATTCTTTGGTTTCGCCCTGATAAGAGATGAGGATACAGATTCATTCAGATGGTTGTTCAAGACATTTTTAAGGTGCATGAGAGGGAAGGCTCCTACATGCATCCTCACAGGTACAACCGCCAAACCACCTCCAACCCCCCCCCCCCTAAAAAAGGAAAATAACACCGTAAAAATGTTGTGTCAGTTCTATTTGTATATATGCACTACCATCTGATGACCACTCCACGTCTCTTTTCTCATTACGAGACCAGTGCCCGGCAATGGCTTTCGCGATCCCAGATGCTTTCAAGAACACAGTACACAAGCTGTGCCCCTGGCACATTATGAAGAAGTACAGGGAACACCTCGCATACCTGTACAACCTGCACAAAGACTTTAAGGATGAATTCACATCAATCCTCAACTGGCCCCTCATGCCAACTAAGTTTGAGGCTGCCTGGAAAGGACTCATGGATAGGTACAACCTCCATGATGATGCCACGATGGTGGCCATGTGGAACGAGCGTGAGAGATGGATATCAGCCTACTTCAAAGAAATTTTCTGCGCCAAAATGACATCCACACAACAAAGTGAGAGCATGAACTATGTGCTTAAGAGGAACTTTGTAAGTGAGAGACAAAACCTACACCGGTTTGTCAGTCAGGTAAACTCCTGCATCAAAACCAGGAGGTAGACAGAGTACTAGGAGACAATGGGTAACAGGGTATAGCTCTATCACCTGTCGTGAGACAAAATAACAAGCTTACTAAAGTCAAACTTTATTAGTTAGACAAGTTTTTGCTGCGAGAAAACTAATAATTTGGTCATCATTCTTGCATGGGCAGAAGGAACAAAACACGTTGACCTTCTATGGGTTTGACACCCAGATGGCAAAGGTTTACTCACGAGCTATGTACAGCGAGATCAGAAAAAGGCTAAAACTAAGCACACTCTTCACAGCGACAAAGACGGACGAGCCCACAAAGTACCTCGTGCGCTACAACAACCCACAAAAACTGTCTGCGTGGTCTCAGCACGCGTTCTAGGTGGTTGCAGACCCCGTGGGAGAAATATATGAATGTGAGTGCAAGCTATGGGACCACACAGGTAAGGACTAAAAAAAGATGTTACATACTGTACTACTTATTTTTGCAAAGTTTTTGTTCGAATAAAATGACAAAAAACATTCACCTCTTCCAAAAAAATACAGGTATTTTCTGCGTGCATGTCCTGTGCATGATGCAGACAATTAAGGCTGCCAGCGTTCCAGAGAAATACATCCTCAGGAGATACACCAAACGCTCGAACATCCAGCCAACATTCAACAGAAATGACTTGAGAACAGTAGCGTCAAACAAGGCCTCCCAATACTGCATTGAAAGCTCACTACTGACGCTGAACATGAGGGTGCATAGAAAAAGCTTGAGAAGCCAAGAGCAAATGGCGAGGTCACGGGTCGTCATGGACAAACTTGAACAAGAACTCGACGCCATGCATTCTACTGAAAATGGAGGTGTCGCGAACAATGAAGCCATTGAGCAGGATATTGCTACAATGTTATCCGAGATGAACCATCTGGGAGCTATTGACCTATTCGACAACGAGGAAGATGAGCAACAGCAACCAGAGCTTGCCCATGTGCACACTCAAGAGCAGCAACATGCTCACATGCAAGATCATGAGCTTGATGGTGCTGTAGGCGAACGAGATGACAATAGGGGATCCTACCAGCAGCAGTAGGGAAGGGTAATTAAACCACCCATATTCTCAAACACAAAAGGGAGGAAGAGTAAGACGCAAGCAACAAAAGAAGCAAAAGCAGCAGCCAAAAAGCCGCCACGCCCCATCAGGCGCATAGAATTTGGCTCGGACGGCAAACCTCTCGGGATAAGGGCATGCAGATTCTGCAACATCGTGACCAACCATAATTACCGCACATGCCCACACCGCACAGATGCCATTGTCAACAAGCAAAAGCTACAGAAGCAGATTGGAGCCGCCCAGGTTTCTACCAATGGAGACGACACACGTAACAGCTACACTTGCCGCAAGTGTGGGGGAACTGACGGACATAATGCCCGCACATGCAAAGTGGGCAAGGAGGCCAGTGGCGCTGAACAGAAACAGGGCAAGGTCCAGAGTTCCAAAAAATCAAATGAAGAGGATGAAGAAGAAGAGTTTGACGAGAATGACGACCAATCAGACGAAGACAATGAAGATAACAGTATCGGGGACGAGGAAACTGAAACTGACGATGAAGCTGCCAAGGCTCAACCAGGAAAGGGTGATGGCAAGGGACAACATTCGGGGCCAGTTAGGAGGAACTCAAGACTGAAGAATCCATAGTGGTTATGCTGCTGCGTCAACTGAAAAATAATCTTGTAGTCTCAGTTGCCTCGGTACACAATGAGGAAACATTTCAGAAACACTGTCATTACCAAAACTTATTTAGCTTTATCGTCGATTTCTCGATCAGTACTATAGTTAAGATATAATTTGTGATTTGTGCCCGCTGGACCAGTGACATTATTATGTAAACCATTTGATAATCCTTTTGAATGCAGTCACAAATATATTTGAGAAAACTTATCTTGATTTATCTGACGCCAACACTACTGTCGACCAGTAACTCAACAAAAATATGTTTAAGGAAAATCTAAACCCTCAGACACATTCTCACTCGTCAGTACAAGGCAGAGTAACCAAACACACCCGTGAACACCTCAAAAAACATCGTTTCAAAAAACAAGCTATGTCTGGTTCTGCCAGTCCTAGTTCAGAAAGTCCATCAGTACAGAATAATAATTACCTCAAGCAAATGCAAATATAATACACCTGTGCTGATGAAAAACTAATTTATCTGTAAAAATACTTTCAAAGATTATGTTGATATAAACAATCCTTTCAAAAAAATGTTTAAAAAAAAGATTAGCCCGGCACGCACAGTCCAACTGGTATTTGATAAGTTCAATTACACTTCAATCACCAGTCCAAGTACCCACAATAGAGAAGTACAAACCTCCATCATCACCAACCTTGACACGTGCAAGTGGGATAAGCAGCTGATAAGTACAGCATGACAAGACGGATCAGTGCATCAGTAAAATGCCATCATCACCACCCCTGAGACGTGCAAGTGGGATTTAGCAGCTGATAAGTACAACCTGACAAGACTACTCAGTTCTACTAGATTAATACCCTAGCAAAGAAATTGGCTTGGACGGTTCGTTCTTCCAGGCCACCACCCGCGCCACCCACTGGGCGGTTGCCACAAGGGACATCGAACGACGACCCCCACGACCACTACACCCACGTCCCCGACGAACCGCCTCCCACACATCCCCGTCCACGCCCTGGAAATAACCCATTGCCTTCCCTCTCTGCCTCATTCCCAGAACCACCAATGCCGCTTCCGTCTCCACCAGACAACCCAGAAACTTCTCTCTCCCAAGCCCACAGTCACCGGAGGAGGGCGATGGCGGAGGAACCGTCCGCCAAGCGTCATCATGGCGAGACGTCTGATAAGAGCACCAACCTCGACGGCGTTCACGTCCCCGGCGAGAAGCACGCGTACACCAAAACGCTCACAGGGGTTGAGCTCCTGATGAGGACATGACTACCTTGGATACGACCAAAAATATTGCATACATGCATATTTGTCAGGTGATCTCTAGTGCAAACTATTCAATAATCTATTTATGTTATCCAGAACAAAAATACTTCACACACTTTTGTGTTTTGTCTAATTGCAGGTGTATGGGACATTTGTACAATCCACATATGAAGATAAGGCAAAAGGAGAAGTTTAGGTTCTGTTCAAAAAGTCCTCTCACGTCACTTTTTGGGCCAAGAGAAGATAGAGTCCAAGTCTCTCACGTTCTGGATTCAGATACGGACTGCAGAGACATGCCTGACTCAAAACGCCAACAACTTTTTCATACGGACTCCGAATTGGGTGATTCTTTTTTTGTTGGAAAGTAGATTTCGTCCTCTTCCCAACCCAACTGGATTCACCTTTAAATTCGTCCGGAGCGTTGAGATATGGACGAAACAATCTGACGCTACAGCAGAATCCGAGTCAAACAACAAGTCCAAAGGTGTTGCATCACCTCCACTTAGGCCCATGAGCCTTGTACGACCTAGGGTTGCTTTTAGGCTGCCTTGCGACGTCCTCCCACCTTCTTGGCCGCCACCCCTTGCTCCTATATAAGTAGATCCATCTACTAGCTTTTTCCTGGGGATTTGTTTAGTTAAAAGTTAGCCATTGCAACTTCGTGTACTTCGTTTGTGTCCAACGACCAGACCAAGACCGCTTACGGATCCCCACCATTATCAATACTTCATATATATTCGCAATATTCAGATTGCTTTATCATATTCTTGCTTGTTCTTCGATTGCTTGCAGGAATAGACCTTCGTGGTCAGGTTGATCGTGCTCCGGTGTGGTCAATAACCTCTTGGAGTTGGTTTAGCGATTGCTAAGGCGCAACGTCATGCACGTTTGTAGTCGGATCGTCAAAGTCGTCTCCACCAAATTGATAGTTATCATCTCATCAAAAGATCGGGACCCTCCGCCTTTATCAAGTGGTATCAGTTTTCAGGTTGCTCGGTGAGAATTTCCAGTTATCCCTAGGTTAGATTTATTTTCTTACCTATTGTCCAAGAAAAAGCCACAAAAAAAGTTAGATCTATTCATCCTTTTCCAAGCCAGTCTGAGCCTTTGCAGTTTTCTTTTCATTGTTTGCATTATTGAATTATCGGTTGATCGTCGTGTCGAGTTGCTGGTCTTAGTGTCTAGTTCCTTTAGAGTTCCGAGTTCTGTTCACATTAGTCACGCCGCCGCTGCATCATTATTCCTTCCGCTGTCCACCATCCCATTCATCAATTTCCACCACGTGCTACCCACCGTTCATTGTCTTCATCATAGTTGAGGTTGTTCACATCTTCGTTTGATCCAATCTGCATCTTATCTATTTTGTTTTGGAAAGAGGGAGAGAAAAAAAGAGAAAAAAAAGAGAGAGAAAAAGTTCAGAAATAAAGAGAAATAAAAAGAAAAAAAGTGTGAGGAAAAAAAAGAGAAGAAAAAAAAACAAAATTCGGATCTATCTAGACTAAATCTCGTAGTTGAATTCGGATTGGAATCTGTTTTGTGCACTGTTCAGTAAAACAGGCATAACTTCCTCATACGAAGTCAGTTTTGGCTCCACGAGTACTCAAATGAAAGCTAGCGACGAACCGCATCTAAATAGTTGCAGAGACAAGTTCACTATTTGACACTTCAAAATCGGCTTCTAAATAGGTCTTTTTGCCCTCCGAAGTTCATGTACACAGCTTATTCCAGTTTTTCAGGCCAGTTTTAGAATTTTTTGACTCCTCATATCAATTCGGAATTCAATGATTCTTTTTGCATTGGGAAGCTTGAGTTAGTAGCATTCTTTGAAAAAATATATCAGAAAATTGGCTCAAACTTTTCAATAGGAAAGTTGGAGAGAGAGTTGTTGTATATCCTGCTTGGCAGTTGTTTTTCATCATTATCTTTACCGCCGTTGTGATCTTCACTTATATCTTGCTGTCCAGAGCAAATTAGTATCCTTCATTGATGCTAGTTCCGCTACGCTGTGACCTCATTAGTGTTCTAGGCTCGCGTCTCTAGTCCGGTCTAGCCTAGGACCAGCACAGTACCGTCGTTGAGCGTTTATTCAACATTGCATCTCTGAATTGATTATTGCTAATATTTTGCTACCATATATAGCCAACCCAGCTCCACATATTTCTGCACCGTGTATACGTACGTTCCCCTGGCAATCGCTTTACACAATCTTCAGAGTTATTTGACACCGCTGGTTGCCTGTCACCACCTGCTGCTTGGTAAGAACTTGTGAGATATTGATATTTGCTTTACTGTGAGCGCTTTACCACCACATCCTAGTAGTTCATAGGAACATTATTCTTGAATTTTGTTTCTTGTTTCTACTAATCATGACAGGATCTAGAGTCAATTCATGGGGTTTGTCGATCGTGGGAGATGTGCGATCACCTATGCAAATACCACAACCATCACGAGAGGTGCACAAACATCCAAATGCACATGATCAGGTTAATGTTTCTATACCACCATTTAATGGCCGTTTTAGACCTGCTTTATATATTGAAGGGGAGTTTGACATAAATAATATATTTGCTTCCAATAATTTTGATGTACGTAAAAAAGTTAAGGTTGCGGTTGGTTCTTTCACTGGTTATGCTGTAGTTTGGTGGAGTGAATATTGTCGGTTACACCCTAATGATATACCTACTACTTGGGATGATTTGAAACTTGCCATGCGACATACATTCGTTCCCGCTTATTATACTCGTGACATGATTACAAAGTTGCAACATTTAAAACAAGGTAGTGACACCGTAACGAAATATTATGATACTTTACAAACTACCTTGCTGCATTCCTCTTTAGAAGAAAGTGAAGAAGATTTTATGGATAGATTTTGGGGAGGATTAAATCGTGACATTCAGGAGATACTAATTCATGAAGAGTGTTATCCTATGGACCATTTGTTTCATCTTGCTTGCAAAGCTGAACAGGAAATAAAATGACGTGTTGCGCACAAGGAGAACAAGCGCGAGATGCACATTCCAAGAGTTGATACGGTTGTCCCTTCAACTACTAAGCATACTATGACAACCACATCCGTTGTTGTGAGGTCAACATCACCTCCACCATGTGACACATCATCACCGAGAGTGCCTACATCATCTGAGTTGATCATAAGAGGTAATGACAAAGGTACTAATCTTCCACCTCACATGAGTATGATGAATGTCTTGTCAATTTAAGTGCACCATGCGGTGAGCTACCCACTACTTTGATCACACCATCTACTTTAGAGGACTATGTTGATGATTTGACTTTGCCATGTGATCAAACAATTTTGAGTGAGCCCATTGAATTAACTATCGATGCAAAAGAATCAAGTGAATCAGGGAATAAATCAGATTTGGATCAAATATGTTTGAAAATAATTGTGCCAATGGTGCACTTAAATTGGGATCATTTTGATATGACCTCTAATCTTGGTGATGGTTCATCAATGTTGGGATGGTTTAATGATAAGCATTGTCAATATTTTGATATGAATAAGAGCTTCACTTATATGTGCAAACTGAGTTGCAATATTTTCATGCCTTTGACTTCTTGTGAAAATATATTGGCTTTACATTTCACGACTTTTTAAGGGTGCTCTTGTATAATTGTGTCACATGTGCACCAAATGAGATCAGTAAAAACGGATGACATATACATATACAACGGGTACACCTTGTCTCTTTTGTTAGCTAGATTTCAGATTAAGCAACGCCGAGGACGGCTTTGTTTTCAAGAAGGGGAGGATGATGAGGACATGACTACCTTGGATACGACCAAAAATATTGCATACATGCATATTTGTCATGTGATCTCTAGTGCAAACTATTCAATAATCTATTTATGTTATCCAGAACAAAAATACTTCACACACTTTTGTGTTTTGTCTAATTGTAGGTGTATGGGACATTTGTACAATCCACATATGAAGATAAGGCAAAAGGAGAAGTTTAGGTTCTGTTCAAAAAGTCCTCTCACGTCACTTTTGGGCCAAGAGAAGATAGAGTCCAAGTCTCTCACGTTCTGGATTCAGATACGGACTGCAGAGACATGCCTGACTCAAAACGCCAACAACTTTTTCATACGAACTCCGAATTGGGTGATTCTTTTTTTGTTGGAAAGTAGATTTCGTCCTCGTCCCAACCCAACTGGATTCACCTTTAAATTCGTCCGGAGCATTGAGATATGGACGAAACAATCTGACGCTGCAGCAGAATCCGAGTCAAACAACAAGTCCAAAGGTGTTGCATCACCTCCACTTGGGCCCATGAGCCTTGTACGACCTAGGGTTGGTTTTAGGCTGCCTTGGGACGTCTTCCCACCTCCTTGGCCGCCACCCCTTGCTCCAATATAAGTAGATCCATCTAGTAGCTTTTTCCTGGGGATTTGTTTAGTTAAAAGTTAGCCATTGCAACTTCGTGTACTTCGTTTGTGTCCAACGACCAGACCAAGACCGCTTACGGATCCCCACTATTATCAATACTTCATATATATTCGCAATATTCAGATTGCTTTATCATATTCTTGCTTGTTCTTCGATTGCTTGCAGGAATAGACCTTCGTGGTCAGGTTGATCGTGCTCCGGCGTGGTCAATAACCTCTTGGAGTTGGTTTAGCGATTACTAAGGCGCAACGTCGTGCACGTTTGTAGTCGGATCGTCAAAGTCGTCTCCACCAAATCGATAGTTGTCATCTCATCGAAAGATCGGGACCCTCCGCCTTTATCAGCTCCACGGCAAGGAGACGCTGGAGATCGTCTGCACCAGCGAACCAGACAAGGCCGGCGAGATGATCTCCAGGTTCTGGAGGAAGGCTAGCGGCTTGCGTCGTAAGATCATCGGTCTTGGTGTGCACTACACCAGGGAAGACTAACCTCCCCAGATGGCAGCAGTCCTGCAGTTGTGCATGGAGGAACTCTGCCTGGTGTACCACATCGCAGCGGCCAGTAAATGGTGACCCATCCTACTCATTTGCCTATTTGGTTCATCTGTTTAATCAGTACTCTATCCTGAAAATTTCATCAAACTTGTTTCCCAACTAGATGTACTAGTGTGGTTTGTGAAACTGGATGCACTACTGCATTTTCTCAAGTACATACACTATAAATGTATTTTTGAACCTGATGCACTGGATTACTATTTGAAAAATCTTGCAGAAGATTAATTTCCCAAAGTTGATATACTAGTGTAGTATCTGATCTTGATCTGATAGTGTGGTTTCTGTACTCGATGTATTAAAAAAGATGTTTCTGAACTTGATGTAGTGAACTAGTTTCTGAATTTGGTCTAATGTTATTTTCATAAGCAAAAAAACTAAGAACTTGCTGAAGCACTGGTATGTGTTGTCCTATTCAACAAAAGTAAATAAACTACTACTAAAGCAGCACATACAACATCGGCTCTAACTATGTATAATCCAAAAAGAAAAAATAACATGATGTACTTGAATTTAATTTCAGAACTTTGTTTACTAATTTCTGAAGTACATTCATCCATTAATTATGCTATATAAGCATCTACTTCATGGATTCGTCGCTTGTAAAACAAGACAAAAATGAAGAATTCAAAAATCAAAGTAATGCTAATCTTCAAAATTGCTCTCCCCTTGCAGGCCCAAGCGCCTCAACGACATGCTGACGGAAGAGAGGTTGTTCACATTTGCCGGTTTCAACATTGAAAGCGACAAAGAGAAGATGAAGATGTCTGGCCTTCCGACGATCAACCCCAACAAGTACGTCGACATTCAGCGCACCTAGAGAGTTCCATACACCAGAAAAGAGTACGACTCCTTGATTGATGTTGCAGCCAGCATCATCCACCCATTCTACAAAGGCATGAAGAAGAACATCGACACACAGCAAGTACAAGTCATGGAACATGATCGACAACATCATAGATGGTTGGGAAATTGCAAAAGCCCGGGAGGATGAGCACTACAACGACCGCCCCTTCTGCCCCTTTTAGGGATGAAGATACATCAAACCCTGCTTTCGTTTTCCTTCCGCTTGTGCTTGCCTTTTATCTTGTTGTTTCAAATTAGTAGTTTGCTCTTGTTGGATTGAACCAGTATGATTATGCCGTGCTTGTCATGGTTGAACAAGTTTACTTATGTCATCAACTACATTGTTTTGCTTATCTCATTATATAAGTTTGGTAGCTTCGTATTTTGTTAATCCATCATTTCAAATTCAAAGTAGCTTCTGAATGGAACTTTGTGGCTGCTCTAAAGTACTAGCTATGAAGCAACTAATCACACAACGTTGTTCCATGTGTAGTTTCGATTCAGTATTGTATAGAAAACATAACGTTCAAAACAATCAGCACAATTTGAGTTTCTTAACAACGCTTCAAAAGTTGAAGCAGAAATTCTTAGTACTTCATGTACTGTTCTCATTCATATGTAGCTGCTAGAAAATTAACAAGTACTACAAATAGAAAAAGTTAAGAAGCATCAGCACACACTTATGTTGGTCACTTGCAGACTAAGAATGACAGTACTAGTACACTTGATCGGATAGTACATACTTACTACAATAAAAAGTACAAAGAAGCATCAGTCCGTAATCCCCAAAAAAATGTCAGACTAAGAACATAAGTGCTACTATGAATGGACTATCAGTAGAACTTAGTCTACACGCAAGTAGCATAGTGCTGAAAATGACACCAGAAGACCCTTGAGAATAATCACAAAAACAAACACAAAAACAAGGCAAAAAACTTCAAATGAAAAACTAACACTTCCACAGAACTAGAACAAAAAGTATCAGTCCAAGTTACTGGTGGAGTCAAGTACTACATTCAAACCAAAAAATATATAAAAATTGACCGCCCAAGGACAGGTAGGCCCTGACGCTGTTAGATACTTGAACACAAGCCCACGGCGGAACCGTCGGCGAATCCCTAGTAATCCGCACAACACAAGGCCAGCGGACCAGGGCCCACAGGTCATGAGAGAGAGAGCGAGCGCCGTGTATAAGTGCTCAAGTAATGATAGAGGCAAAGGTGTCCCGATCTTTCGATGAGATGATAACTATCGATTTGGTGGAGACGACTTTGACGATCCGACTACAAACGTGCACGACGTTGCGCCTTATCAATCGCTAAACCAATCTCCTGAGGTTACTGACGATGCCGGAAGCACGATCAGCCTGACCACGAAGGTCTATTCCTGCAAGCAATCGAAGAACGAGCAAGAATATGATAATGCAATCTGAATATTGCGAATATATATGAAGTATTGATAGTGGTGGGAATCCGTAAGCGGTCTTGGTCTGGTCGTTGGACACAAACGAAGTACACGAAGTTGCAATGGCTAACTTTTAACTAAACAAATTCCAAGGAAAAAGCTACTAGATGGATCTACTTATATAGGAGCAAGGGGTGGCGGCCAAGGAGGTGGGAGGACGTCCCAAGGCAGCCTAAAACCAACCCTAGGTCGTACAAGGCTCATGGGCCCAAGTGGAGGTGATGCAACACCTTTGGACTTGTAGTTTGACTCGGATTCTGGTGCAACGTCAGATTGTTTCGACCATAACTCAATGCTCCGGACGAATTTAAAGGTGAATCCAATTGGGTTGGAAAGAGCACGAAATCTAGTTTCCAACAAAAAAAGAATCACCCAATTCGGAGTCCGTATGAAAAAGTTGTTGGCGTTTTGAGTCAGGTATGTCTGTGCAGTCCGAATCTGAATCCAGAACGTGAGAGACTTGGACTCTATCTTCTCTTGGCCCAAAAGTGACGTGAGAGGACTTTTTGAACAGAACCTAAACTTCTCCTTTTGCCTTATCTTCATATGTGGATTGTACAAATGTCCCATACACCTGCAATTAGACAAAACACAAAAGTGTGTGAAGTATTTTTGTTCTGGATAACATAAATAGATTATTGAATAGTTTGCACTAGAAATCACCTGACAAATATGCATGTATGCAATATTTTTGGTCGTATCCAAGGTAGTCATGTCCTCATCATCCTCCCCTTCTTGAAAACAAAGCCGTCCTCGGCGTTGCTTAATCTGAAATGTGGCTAACAAAAGAGACAAGGTGTACATGTTGTATATGTATATGTCATCCATTTTTACTTCCCGTGGATTTTGCACATATGACACATGTATACATGAGTAACTTTCATAGTTAATAAAATATAAAGCCAAAATATTATCACAAGAAGTAGAAGGCATGAAAGTATTGCAACTCAGTTTGCACATATAAGTGAAGCTCTTATTCATATGAAAAGATTGACAATATTCATCATTAAACCATCCCAACATTGATGAACCATCACCAAGATTAGAGGTCATATCAAAATGATTAAACATTGGCACAATTATTTTCAAACATATTTGATCCAAATCTGATTTATTCCCTGATTCACTTGATTCTTTTGCATCGATAGTTAATTCAATGGGCTCACTCAAAATTGTTTGATCACATGGCAAAGTCAAATCATCAACATAGTCCTCTAAGGTAGCTGGTGTGATCAAAGTAGTGGGTAGCTCACCGCATGGTGCACTTAAATTGACAAGACATTCATCATACTCATGTGGAAGTGGAAGATTAGTACCTTTGTCATTACCTCTTATGATCAACTCAGATGAGGTAGGCACTCTCGGTGATGATGTGTCACATGGTGGAGGTGATGTAGTCCTCACAACAACGGATGTGGTTGTCATAGTATGCTTAGTAGTTGAAGGGACAACCGTATCAACTCTTGGAATGTGCATCTCGCGCTTGTTCTCCTTGTGCGCAACACGTCGTTTTATTTCCTGTTCAGCTTTGCAAGCAAGATGAAACAAATGGTCCATAGGATAACACTCTTCATGTATTAGTATCTCCTGAATGTCACGATTTAATCCTCCCCAAAATCTATCCATAAAATCTTCTTCACTTTCTTCTAAAGAGGAATGCAGCAAGGTAGTTTGTAAAGTATCATAATATTTCGTTACGGTGTCACTACCTTGTTTTAAATGTTGCAACTTTGTAATCATGTCACGAGTATAATAAGCGGGAACGAATGTATGTCGCATGGCAAGTTTCAAATCATCCCAAGTAGTAGGTATATCATTAGGGTGTAACCGACAATATTCACTCCACCAAACTACAGCATAACCAGTGAAAGAACCAACCGCAACCTTAACTTTTTTACGTACATCAAAATTATTGGAAGCAAATATATTATTTAGGTCAAACTCCCATTCAATATATAAAGCAGGTCTAAAACGGCCATTAAATGGTGGTATAGAAACATTAACCTGATCATGTGCATTTGGATGTTTGTGCACCTCTCGTGACGGTTGTGGTATTTGCATAGGTGATGGCACATCTCCCACGATCGACAAACCCCATGAATTGACTCTAGATCCTGTCATGATTAGTAGAAACAAGAAACAAAATTCAAGAATAATGTTCCTATGAACTACTAGGATGTGGTGGTAAAGCGCTCACAGTAAAGCAAATATCAATATCTTACAAGTTCTTACCAAGCAGCAGGTGGTGACAGGCAACCAGCGGTGTCAAATAACTCCAAAGATTGAGTAAAGCGATTGCCAGGGGAACGTACGTATACACGGTGTAGAAATATGTGGAGCTGGGTTGGCTATATATGGTAGCAAAATATTAGCAATAATCAATTCAGAGATGCAATGTTGAATAAACGCTCAACGACGGTACTGTGCTGGTCCTAGGCTAGACCGGACTAGAGACGCGAGCCTAGAACACTAATGAGGTCACGGCGTAGCACAACTAGCATCAATGAAGGATACTAAGTAGCTCTGGACAGCAAGATATAAGTGAAGATCACAACGGCAGTAAAGATAATGATGAAAAACAACTGCCAAGCAGGATATACAACAACTCTCTCCAACTTTCCTCTTGAAAAGTTTGTGCCAATTTTCTGATAATTTTTTTCAAAGAATGCTACTAACTCAAGCTTTCCAATGCAAAAAGAATCACTCAATTCCGAGTTGATATGAGGAGTGAAAGAATTCTGAAACTGGCTTGAAAAACTGGAATAAGCTGTGTCCGCGAACTTCGGAGGGCAAAAAGACCTATTTAGAAGACGATTTTGAGGTGTCAAATATTGAACTAGTCTCTGCAACTATTTAGATGCGGCTCGTCGCTAGCTTTCATTTGAGTACTCGCGGAGTCAAAACGGACTTCGTATGAGGAAGGTATGCCTGTTTTACTAAACAGTGCACAAAACAGATTCCAATCCGAATTCAACTACGAGATTGAGTCTAGATAGATCCGAATTTTGTTTTTTTTCTTCTCTCTTTTTTTTCCTCACACTTTTTTTCTTTCTCTTTTTTTTCTGACTTCTTTTTCTTTTTTTTCTCTTTTTTTTCTCTGTCTTTTTTTTCTCTCCCTCTTTCCAAGACAAACTAGATAAGATGCAGATTGGATCAAGCGAAGATGTGAACGACCTCAACTATGATTGTGACAATGAACTATGGGTAGCACATGGTGGAATTTGATGGATGGTGTGGTGGACAGCAGAAGGGATAACGATGCAGCGGCGACGTGACTAATGTGAACAGAACTCGAAACTCTAAACGAACTAGACCCTAAGACCAGCAACTCGACACGACGATGCAACCGATAATTCAATAATGCAAACAATGAATAGAAAATTGCAAAGGCTCAGACTGGCTTGGACAAAAGGATGAATAGATCTAACTTTTTTGTGGCTTTTTCTTGGACAATAGGTAAGAAAATAAATCTAATCTAGGGGAAACTGGAAATTCTCACCGAGCAACCTGAAAACTGATACCACTTGATAGAGGCAAAGGTGTCCCGATCTTTCGATGAGATGATAACTATCGATTTGGTGGAGACGACTTTGACGATCCGACTACAAACGTGCACGACGTTGCGCCTTATCAATCGCTAAACCAATCTCCTGAGGTTACTGACGATGCCGGAAGCACGATCAGCCTGACCACGAAGGTCTATTCCTGCAAGCAATCGAAGAACGAGCAAGAATATGATAATGCAATCTGAATATTGCGAATATATATGAAGTATTGATAGTGGTGGGAATCCGTAAGCGGTCTTGGTCTGGTCGTTGGACACAAACGAAGTACACGAAGTTGCAATGGCTAACTTTTAACTAAACAAATTCCAAGGAAAAAGCTACTAGATGGATCTACTTATATAGGAGCAAGGGGTGGCGGCCAAGGAGGTGGGAGGACGTCCCAAGGCAGCCTAAAACCAACCCTAGGTCGTACAAGGCTCATGGGCCCAAGTGGAGGTGATGCAACACCTTTGGACTTGTAGTTTGACTCGGATTCTGGTGCAACGTCAGATTGTTTCGACCATAACTCAATGCTCCGGACGAATTTAAAGGTGAATCCAATTGGGTTGGAAAGAGCACGAAATCTAGTTTCCAACAAAAAAAGAATCACCCAATTCGGAGTCCGTATGAAAAAGTTGTTGGCGTTTTGAGTCAGGTATGTCTGTGCAGTCCGAATCTGAATCCAGAACGTGAGAGACTTGGACTCTATCTTCTCTTGGCCCAAAAGTGACGTGAGAGGACTTTTTGAACAGAACCTAAACTTCTCCTTTTGCCTTATCTTCATATGTGGATTGTACAAATGTCCCATACACCTGCAATTAGACAAAACACAAAAGTGTGTGAAGTATTTTTGTTCTGGATAACATAAATAGATTATTGAATAGTTTGCACTAGAAATCACCTGACAAATATGCATGTATGCAATATTTTTGGTCGTATCCAAGGTAGTCATGTCCTCATCAAGTAAGTATTCAGAGCACTACTAGGAAAAGGCCTACTAGTGGCGCACCAGTTTTGCCTACTAATGGCGCACTACTGGTGCGCCACTAGTACCACGCCACTAGTATTTTTTACTAATGGCGCACCAGTGGTGCGCCATTAGTATCTGGTATACTAATGGCGCACCACTGGTGCGCCATTAGTATAGGCCACGGTGCGCCATTAGTATAGGCCATGGTGCGCCATTAGTATTTTTGAATTTTGAAGGCGGGAAAATAGTAGTGGCGCACCGTCTAACCCCCACCGTGCGCCATTGCTATTTTTGAATTTTGAATTTGGATCTGGATCGTGATTTTTTTGCCCATTTTTTGCTCTTTTTTTGCATGATATTATTTCAAATTTTGTTCTTGTTTTTGGATCTTGTACGTTCTTTTGCCATGTTCTTTTGCCGGAGAGGAGTTCGCCGGAGAGGAGGAGGAGGAGGAGGTCACCGGAGAGGTGCTCGCCTACATCGCCGGAGAGGAGGAGGAGGTCGCTGGAGAGGAGTTCACCGGAGCATCGGAGAGGAGGAAGGAGAAACCATGAGGGGATGGGAGGAGGAGCTCACCGCGGAGAGGAGGGAGGAGGAGCTCACCGGAGAGGAGGGAGGAGGAGCTCACCGGAGAGGAGGGAGGAGGAGCTCACCGGAGAGGAGGGAGGAGAAACCGTGAGGGGAGGGGAAGGGAGGAGAGGAGGGAGGAGGAGGTCGCCGGAGAGGAGGAGGAGGTCACCGGAGAGGAGGAGGAGGAGGTCGCCGGAGAGGAGGAGGGTAGTATGGTGGAGGAGAGAAGGGAAGATGGAGTGGAGGAGAGGAGGAGATGGAGTGGAGGAGAAGAATGAAGAGGTAAGGAGGAGAGGACCACGCCCAGCCATATATACGGCATAGTAATGGCGCACCGTGGGCAGGTGCGCCATTACTAACTTTTATTTTTATTTTTTGATTTATTTTGAATTTTGAAGGCGGGAGGATACTAATGGCGCACCATGGGCAGGTGCGCCATTACTAACTCTTTTTTTTGATTCATTTTGAATTTTGAAGGCGGGAAGATACTAATGGCGCACCACGGGCAGGTGCGCCATTAGTAACTTTTTTTATATTTTTTTTGACTTATTTTGAATTTTGAAGGCGGGAAGATAGTAATGGCGCACCATAGGCAGGTGCGCCATTAGTAAGTTTGAATTTTTTTGCCTCTCCAGATCTTAAAAGCCCCATATCTTTTTTCTGTTAGGTTTTTGAGGATTTTGAAAATGTTTAACGGGGTTCCCCTGGTTAAATTCGGATGTAACTTTTCGAGTAGATGATTTTTCATATAAAAAACTTTTTCATCCGAGTTCGTATGCAAAAGTTATGCCCATTTTACAAATTCTCGAGAGATTTTGCAAATAAAGTCGAAATTCATGTTTGTAAATTTTCACAACAACTAGACCACATATCACATGGGAAACTTATTTTCTTTTATTTTTTTGACATTTCCATCATTTTTTTATTTTTTTTTAAAACTGAAAAGGCGGTCCACGGGGGGGGGGGGGGGGGGGGGGGTTGCATTCGGTGGAAGTGGTGGCCAAGTTACTAATGGCGCACCGTGGGATGGTGCGCCATTAGTAGTTCAACTAGTAATGGCGCACCACTCCCACGGTGCGCCATTAGTAGTTTCAAAAATAAAAATAAAAAAAAATTGAATTTTTTTCTGAAACATAATTACTAATGGCGCACCGTGGGAGTGGTGCGCCATTACTAGCTGAACTACTAATGGCGCACCATCCCACGGTGCGCCATTAGTAGTTTTGAAAAAAATTAATTTTTTTTTACTAATGGCGCACCGTGGATGTGGTGCGCCATTAGTATTTGCACAGTAATGGCGCACCAACACATGGTGCGCCATTAGTAACTAATGGCCACATGTACAGTGCGCCATTAGTGTCCATATTGGCTATAGTTGTTTTTGTAGTAGTGGAGGAGTTCGACGAATAGGACTCGGCCGCGCTTATAAACAGGTCGAGAGCCTCCTCCCTTAGCAAGGTGGGACTAAACCCAGAGCACACGCACATCCAGCAGTCCCCAAAAGGCCTGCACGGGCCATTTGGGCCGGAAAGCGGCCCAATAGCCAACATCGTCTACAAACACCCCACCAATAAGGCCAGTTAAACAAAAGCAGAGTGCGGGGCAAAGAATTATAAACTACAAAAATAATGCTCGAAAACTGAAAAATATAAAGTTCAAATACTAGTTCGCAGGCAAGAACTTTAAATACGAAAAATAAAAATAAAAATAATTTTAGCTCTGCACCACGGATGATAAAAAAAGGAAAAAATATGATACAAAAACAACGAAACTCTAAAAAGTAGAGAACTTAATAGCCTATCTGTTAAATGTACATAATTTAGAGCACCGAATTAAATATTACTTTCAAGTTCAACTACTAAAATGCAAGAAGTTCAAATAGATAATGTTTCTCAATTATGCTAAATTTCTTATTTATATAAAATCTGACAAGTTCAACTACTAAAATGCAAGAAGTTCAAATAGATAAATGTTTGTCAATTCTGCTAATTTTTTTATTTATATAAAATCTGACTAGTTCAACTACTAAAATGCAAGAAGTTCAAATAGATAAATGTTTGTCAATTCTGCTAAATTTCTTATTTATATAAAATTTGTCCACACCTCAACAAACGATTTCGTAGTAAACTAATCTCAATCCCCATAAAAAAAACTCATTCAAACATACATATGACATCAGTACTAAAAAAGCAGGAACAGTCAGGCCACTCACACCACTGTGCCACCAAATTTCAAAAGCATACGCTGTATGAAATTACAATTCAGTTCACAGAGCACTAAACCATAAGTGCACTAAAAAAGAGAATACAAAAACTATAAAAGGCCTAACTTAGGTTGGGACAGATGAAAAAATAAGTACCAGTTTTGAGCAACAGCTCCTAGGGCACTGAAAATGTTTTGAGATCAACTAGTGTATAAGACTTTAGTGGAAAAACAAGACTTAACCTCCACACGGAAAAACATCACAAAGCATACGTCACTTAAACACTGCAAAATGCCATCATCACCACCCCTGACACGTGCAAGTGGGACAAGCAGCTGATAAGTACAGTTTGACAAGACTACTTAGTGCAACAGTAAAAAACCTTGACTTGGACGGTTCATTCTTCCAGGCCACCACCCGCGCCACCCACTAGGCTGTTGCCACAAGGGACTGCAAACGGCAACCCCCACGAGCACTACACCCACGTCCCTGACGAACCGCCTCCCACACATCCCCATCGACGCGCTGGGAAATAACCCATTGTCTTCCATCTCTGCCTCATTCCCAGAACCACCATCGTCGCTTCCGTCTCCACCATAGACAACCCAGAAACTTCTCTCTCCCAAGCCCAAAGTCGCGGGAGGAGGGCGATGGCGGAGGAACCGTCCGCCAACCGTCATCATGGCGAGACGTCCAACAAGAGCACCAACCTCGACGATGTTTACGTCCCCGGCGAGAAGCGCGTATACACCACAAGCCTCATAGGGGTTGAGCTCCACGGCAAGGAGACGCTGGAGATCGTCTGCACCAGCGAACCAGACAAGGCCGACGAGATGATGAGCAGGCTCAGGATGAAGGGCGGCGGGTTGTATCCGAGCTTCATCGGAGTTGATGTGGAGTACACCAACAACGATGAACATCCCCAGATGGCAGCAGTCCTGCAGTTGTGCGTCGAGGAACTCTGCTTGGTGTACCACATCGCAGCGGCCACAAAATGGTAACCCAAACGTAATTTTCATTCATCCGTTGTACTAGTACTACTCCCTAAAAATTTCATTAAACTTGTTCAAAACTAGATGAACTACTATAGTTTGTGAAGTCGACGCACGAGTACATGTTTCTCAAGTTACATGCATTTCTGAAATTGTGAAGTGGATTGTTTCACCAGATTAGTCATCTGAAAATTGATGCACTGGATTAGCATCTGAAAAAGGTTTCGCCAAAATTAATTTCTGAAGTTGATGTACTAGCGTAGATTTTGATCTTGATGCACTAGTATAGTTTATAAAATTGATGTATTAAAAGTTGTTTGGTGAAGTGGTATAGGTCCATATCTTGATGCACATGTTCCTCAAATTAATTTCTGAATATGATATAGAATTGATGCACAAAGATGTATCAAGCACTGGTATAGGTCTTTTATTCAACAAAAAAGAAAACTAAACTTGAAGTAAGCTGCACATATATCATTGACTCTGGAAAAATAGGTTCTTGAACTTGCTGAAGCATTTGGTGAAG
Organism: Triticum aestivum; assembly: GCF_018294505.1. Taxonomy (NCBI): domain Eukaryota; kingdom Viridiplantae; phylum Streptophyta; class Magnoliopsida; order Poales; family Poaceae; genus Triticum; species Triticum aestivum. The sequence goes on from NC_057814.1 coordinate 342,923,455, forward strand.
CACTGAAGATACCAAAAAAGAAAAATAACATGGTGTAGTTGAATTTAATTTCAGGACTTTGTGTACTAGTTTCTGAACTACATTCATCCATGACTTGTACTATATAAGCATCTACCTCATGTATTATCACTTGTAAACCAAAAACCATGAGAATTAATCCTTCAAGAAAGAACATTAATCTTCAATATGTGTCTCCCCCCTTGCAGGCCCAAGCGCCTCAAAGAGTTCCTGCAGGAGGAGAAATTGTACACATTTGCCAGTTTCAGCATCGAAGGTGATAAGTGGATGTTGAACAAGTCTGGTTTGGAGATCAACCCCAACAACTTCATCGACATGCAGCACAAGTGGAAAGCTCCAACCAACAACAAATACTATGACTCTTTGGCCGATGTTGCATGAAGCGTCATCCACCCATTCTACAAAGGCATGAAGAAGAAGATCGACACGGAGCAAGACCACAAACTGTGGCGGACCAGCCCGCTGCCAGACAAGCTCATCGAGTACGCAGGAATAGATGCGTACGCCACGTACAAGTCATGGAAGATAATCGACAACATCATGGCAGATTGGGATATTTCAAAAGAGCAGGAGGCTGACCCCTACTACCACTGCAACTTCGCGGGATGAAGAGGCATGAAAGTCTGCCTTTGTGTTGCTCGCGCTTCTACTTGTCCTTAATGTTGTTGATTCATATTTGTAGTTTGCTTTCATTAGGTTGAACCAGCTTCCTTATGTTATGTGTGTCAGGATTTGAACAAGTTTGCCTATGTCTATCAAGTACATCGTTTGCTTATGTCATTCGACAAGTTTGCTAGCTTCCTATTTTGTTTATCCATCATTTGAAGTTGAAGTAGGTTGCCAGTGAAACTTGATGGCTGCTATGCAGCACTAGTCATGGAGCAACAAATCACACGGATATTTTCACAAAAAAACAGTGGCAGACTAACTAAGGACAACATCAAATACTAGCGTTGGATGCACAGTATAGCTTAGTCATGTACGGTAGTGCTATCAGACTAAAAAACAGTTTTTAGTTTCAGAAGAACACTAAAAAGACTAAGTTTCAGCCAAGGACAACGTTCAGTACTAACAGCATCATGCTAATAGTAGTTAGAAAATTACTCAGTACTGCAACAAAAAGCAAAAGAACCATCAGTACGTATTTCCTAGTCACTACATTGCTAGGATTGAAAGTACTGGTACACTTGAACACAAAGTACATTCATTCTACAAAAATAAAAAGTAACGGAAGCTTCAGTTCGCATTCCCTAAAACAGTGACACACTAAGAATAACAGTAATAGCACAATTGAAATGTCAGTACAACTTAGTCTATACGGCAAGTACTATGATGACACCAAATATTGCCTTGAGAAAGAACCACAGCCTAGAACAAAGAAGGCCAAAACTAAATCAAAAAGATATCAGTTCGACCAAGGAGAAAAATCACAAGAAAGACAACAGAAGCATCAACCCACATTGACCAGTGAGGTACTAGTTTCAAACAACACAAAAAAATAAAATGATCAAAGTACTAGCACCATTGAAATCTCAGTACAACTTAGTTTAGTCGGTAAATGCTATGATGATACCGATTAATGCCTTGAGAAAGAAGGCCAAGACTCAACCAAATAGATTACAGTTTAACCAAGGACAAAAATTCACAAAAACAAACAACAGAAGCATCAGTCCACATTGACTAGTGAAGTAGTTATGAACTTAATAGGGCTACCTGTTAAATGTAGCTAATTTAAACCAGTGCTTTAACTTTTACTATGAAGTTCAACTACTAAAATTCAAGAAGTTCAAACAAAAAATTTGGCTATCAATTTTTGCTAAATTTCTTATACTTAAATAAAATCTGGCTAGAGATCACGTAGCAACATCGTCGTAAATAACTTCAATCCCAAGAAAAACTTCAGTTCTAATACATTATATGAAATCAGTTCTACATAACAAGGAAGCGTCACTCCACTCACGCTAGATCCACAAGTGCTATCGTGACACCAAATTTTAAATGCCTTATGCTGAATGAGATTACAATTTAGTACTAACAGATCTATACCATAAGTACAAGAAAAGAGGGTACAGAAACTATAAAGGTCCGACTTAGGTTGGGACAGATGAAAATAAAATAAATCTCACTTTTCCAGCAACAACTCGCAATGCACTTGAAAAAAAAATTCTCGATGAAAAAGGTGTTTTCAGTTCAACTAGTGTATAAGACTTCAGTACAAAAAATAAAACTTAACCAAAACGAATTCCCGATGAAACATACACAAGTGAAACAGCTATTCAACCACACTATACTCATGGAAAAAAAAGTTTGTTAAACATTGTGCCACACTTAAACACAACACAAAATATACCAGTTATTACATAGTACTTGACAAGACATCCAAACACTACAAACAAAGCCTACAGTGCTTTCAAGAGATATATCACACAACTATCCCATTCACTACGCAAATGATGACCATTTCTTCTATGCATCAGGAGCCAAAGCCTGAACTTCCTTCAGAAGCTCCGTCACCAGAAGCTGGTTATTCCGGTTGAACACAACTCTATACAGATCCTCAGTGTTCCAATCAACAATACGTGGCTGCAAAGCAATAAATTTTTTATCAAAAATCATGACACATAAAAAAAAGGATACACAATAAGCCAAACACAGAAAGTGAAAAGCTCAACTGGAACCCACGCCATTATTTCGAATGTTCTCAACGATCTTTTCACCATCATAGCTTCCCGCATACTTCAGAGTATAATGGCCACACTCATTCAGCCCTTGAAGTGGAACCTTGACAAATGTTGGTTTCTTTGCAAAAACCTCCCATTTGGGCTGCTTGCTCGCATTGTACTGAGCATCACCATACACAGCCTTCATTACTTGGACCAATCTAGAGATCTGTAAAAAAGAAAAGAAACCACACATTTTCAAGTCTTAGAAAAAGCACAAACAAACATGCGGAAAAATTAATCCAGTACAGATAATAAATGTCACTCACAATCTTCTCGCAGTCTTTATGATAGGTGTTCTTCGAAGGACGGTGGTTCTTCGGATAAGGTAAAGAGTCAAGGATGTCGACGCTACTTCGGTACCGATTCATGACATATAAGGAAAAGTGGTTCACTTTATTATCCTTTGCTAAAATCATAGGCTTGAATAGAGGCATCATGATCTAAAAACAAATGAACAAAAAATAGATGTTAAATATTCAAAATAAAAACCAGCATGACAACAAACAAATAAAACCAAAAATCAGCTAGTAGATCTCACAAGGTCGGCACTGAGCAAGTCTTCCTCATCTTTAACATAGCTCTTGAAATCTCTTGCTGCACTCTCCACATTAAACTCTTTATCTTCATCACCATAAAACATACAGTCAAGCACAACCTGCAAAAAGCCAAAAAAGAAATAGACAGTGGAAAAGGATCAACAAGCAAAGTATTATTAAAACTCGTAAAACAATAGGCAATCTTGTTTAACAAAAACAAACGACCTGATTGATTACCGTGATGAAATATGGACTCAGCAATACCCTTTTTCCATATGCGAAATCAGCATTTCTCACGGGATCTTGCTTCCAATCATCAATGAGGAAGTCCATTACATCACCCTCCATCATTTGCCGAGGTGCAAAAACTTCCCAGATGCGATTCCCAGTGAAGCTAGTTACGCTATCATCAGGCTGAGGTATCATTGAGAATGCATTCCTGCAGCACACACAAGAACAAAAAGCAGGGGAAGCAAGATAAGGCATTCATAGCAGTTCAAGTTGTATAAAAAGGAACAGTTCAAGTCATATTTATCTAGCACTTAGAAACAACAGAAGAAAAGAAGAGGAAACATAATGAGAGATACTCACTCGGCATACTTCTCACGCCATTCATCACTAAGCAACAGATTATACAACTTGCAAGCCTTGTCCAGGTGAGGGAATTTATGAGGGTGAAACTGTTGCACAGGGGAGCAAAACTTTATAGGAGCTCTGGGTGCATGCTTCGTGCTTGTAACATTGACAGAACGCAAAGTAGGATCCTTCCTAGCAGCACCATCTCTACGGGCCAGTATTCCAGCAAGGGGAGATACACCCTTGGCAGCAGCGCTCCTGGTGACTCTTCCCATGCCAGCAATCTTGTCAAACGCATCATCATCGATGTCTATCAATTCCCAATGGGATTCTTGGGTGTAGAGGGGCTCTCTGCACAAGCAGCCGTAGAACCTTTCAGAGCTCCCAACCGCCCCTTCATAATACCAGATCTTGTCTTTTCGGGAGAACGCCCCTGGCTAAAATCAGTAGCTACACGCTCGAGCTCCGAGAACTGGCTGCCAAAGATCCTATAGTCATGCTCACCAAGATCCAGCCACTCACCTGCAAAAAATAGAAAAAAAGAAGGAGCGCATCAAGGGTAAGTTCAAAAACATAATTCATGACAGTAGTAGTCAAGAAGTACAAGCTACAAAAAATTACAAAAGGTCATGCATACGTACAGGGTTCGATGCCAAACAAACCCCAGAAGTCAACATCAAACACGTCGCTAGTTGCGCGGGTATACAACAAAGTCTTTATAATGTCAAGAATGTCTTCGTTGTTGTAATCCAACATTTCAATCACACCATCCTCCCGGCAATGATAGGTCTTGCAGTTTTGTAGCATAAAGAAGCCACAATCATGCCTGTTAACAAAAGAAAATACAAAAGGGTACAACACAAATTCAAAAACAGGAACACCATCCTCCTAGCAACAAAAACAACTAATAAAAATCATTAAAAACAGACACTCATGTGTTTTTCTGCTGCGGCACTCGCACAAACTCGCAAGCGAAACCATCAATATGCACCGGCGAGAATGGTTTGGCCCTGTCGACGTTGGACTCCCTCCAAAGCTTCTTTATGTTATCTGTCATAGTCCTTAAGAATCTAACTGTATCACTCCAGGTTTCATCGCGGAGTGAATCAAGGCACTCGAAACGATGGAACCTCAAATTCAGAACAATCAAGCACCGATGCCCAGATTCTTCACTAGGCTTCATGGCAGCCGCAAATGACGGTGGATCAAAAGTAGGGAAAAGAAGCTGACAAAAAATCACAGAGGAAAAATGAATTTAACAAATCATAATGAAACAAAAAATTCAGCCTCCAAACAATAAAATAAAAGAGGCAAATTGAAATTCAGAAGTACAAACAAATCAGATTATCAAAATTCTAATTGAGTAAGCAACCCACTACAAAAAATAAATGCTACTCAAGTTTATATCCACCGCCCAAGCTTGCAACAAACATATCAGTTCAATTTCCTTGCGACAATAAGTGTAGCTTTAAAAAATGAAGCAAAATTCATTCATAAGTACAGGGTTAAAAAGCAGGCTACTCAAGTTCATTCCCACCTCCCAACCTTGCAAGAAAACATGACAGTTCTAGTTCATGAGTACAATAAGTTCAAGTTCACCTACTTGGTCAAAACGATCAGCCCCTGATCTCGTGAACCACTGTAGCACATTGGCATCAATATGTCCATCACGGATCTTGGTCTGTTGTACAAAGACAACAACAACAGTTAGAAAATTGCCAAAATAACTTATCATCCTATCTACAAAGCAAAAATACTGACCGTCACCCATCTGGGAACTATCAACTTGTCAATGTCTTGGTACTTCTGACGTAGAGAATATAAAACAACGTCAGCACTGTCTGAGTTGAGCATGCCAGTGGGGACAAATGCTTGAGCAATAGAACCAACACTGGCATCACATTCCCTATTTTAAACATCGGCTTGTCGCTAGGAAAACACAAAAAGATGACATGAATTAAAACTACTGCAATAACAACAATAGTCATATGAGAGAAAGAAAAACAGACGAAAATGATAAGGGCAAAATCCCACACTAACCGTTTCGCACGGTTCGTGCGCAGCCTCGTAACAGGGAAGAAAAACAAATCAACCTTAACAACATTAGCACCTTCTGCTTGCAGAAAAAGAAGAAAAATAGTAAGTTCAAGCACTACAAGTGAACATGTCCAAATTGCCATAAACAAGAAGTACGCCTCATTTACAAATCCTTACCTGCACTATCAGCGTTTGACGACGGGAGTTCCTGTGATGACACCAATATGCCTCTAGTTTCAGGGTTTGACGATGGAAGATCTTGTGACGACAGAAATATGGCCGTGCTTTCCGGGTCTGAGGAAAGAAAATCCAGGGACGACACGAGCGCCTCCTGTGTCAAGGGGCCAGAAGAAACCGACAGAAGCAAATCATCATCCTCGGATGGCACCTCCTCCATGCTAGAGGCCTCTTGCAATGCATAACCGTAATCAAGCCCTCCAGGCGGGAAATTTTCCAGCGGCAAATCTTCACAACCAGAAAGATTTTCATTCCCAGCAATACCAACACCAGACGATTTGGCATCAAGTATGCTTGCAGCACCAACATCCTCATCAGCAAGTTTGGTACCAACATCGCGCCCACTACTCAATGGAACTACACCACAAGCATCATCTCGACCACTAACGGCAGCCTCACGCTCAACATCAGTCATGTGAAAAAATAAAAAATCAGAAAAAGTGAATAATATGAGCAAAACTAACAATCAAAAAAATCTAGCAAGAGGTGCACAGAAAAAACAAACCTTGGCAGCATTCACAACAACATCATCGATCTTGCTGCTACTAACATTCAAAGGAACATCACCAATGGTCGAACAAGGCTCGTCGCCAACAACAGGACCCTGAATCATAGTAATGAAGCAAAAAAAACAATACTATTATAAGCAACAATAAACACAAGGAATTATACAACACTAACAAAAAGCTAGGTATCACCTACAAACTCTTAACGGTGTGGGATAGAAAAATGAACATGTAAGGCACATTGGTGCGCATGAAAATTCAAGAATATATATAAACAAAATAAAAATAAAAATAACCTTGCACTTATCAGTAGATGGATCATTAACTCCATGGTCAACAGCAGCCTCAACATTATGACCGGTCTCCTGCACGAAGAAAAATTAATAAACATATGAAGATGAGGAAGTTCAACTACAATATTGACAGCAGAAACAACATAGTAATAATTGCAAACATCAAGGACTAACTCACATCAACAACAAGGGGCTCCAAGCCAACATCATTCTTATGGTGATCAGAAACATTAGCCTCAGTACTATCACCAGCCCTGCTATCGGTGACAGCAGCCTCATCCTGCAAGAAAGAAAAAATTAATAAACAGACAAAGATGAGGAAGTTCAACTACAATACTGACAGCATAACAACATAGTAAACATTGCAAACATCGAGGAATGACTCACATCAACAACAGGGCGCTCCAAGCCAACATCATTCGTATGGTGATCCGAAACATTAGCCTCAGTACCATCACCAGCCCTGCTGCCGATGGCAGCAGCCTCATCCTGCTCAATCTGCTTGATAACAACATTGGCACTTTCTTCGTATGGCTTGGAGCGAGAGTCTTGCATACTTTTGAAATGCTTCATGTTGTTCAACAAACGAACCGAGCTCTGAATTAGTTGATCAGCACCGTCACGCATGTCACTAATTAAAACTCTCTCCATCTCAATATAATCCGCTGCTTCCTCAGCATTAAATTGATGACCTTCAGGAAGGATACCATTGATACAGCTCAGACGCTCAACTGTAGTTGGCAGCTTTTGCAGCTCAGAACACACATTACTAAAAATATGCTCAGCGCGCTCCAACCCAGAAACAGCTACATCAATACCAAAACCCTGCCTCTGTGAAGTACTAGCCTTACTAGGGCCAGGGGGAACATAACCAGCACCCTCAAAACCACGGACATCTCTCAACTCATCGTGCAGAGATGAAATCCTGGGAACCTGAGACGACGGCATCTCCAGGACTAGCCATTTATACACTCGGAAAAAGACAACCTCCTCTTGAGTTTTCCACTACAAACAAGGGGAAAAGGGTTAATTAATCAATGCAACACACATGGAAAAACAAACATTATATTAACAGATTTAAGTCAACAGCAGAAACGATCTTTCACTATGAGTGCCAATTTGTTAGTATTTACAAATAGGTCAGTTGAACAAGAGATTCAGTTCAACCACACATGACACAACAGTACTAAAAATCATACCTAAACCTCACAAAGCTTAAGAAATGACAAAATCTAAACAGGTAACTCTGCAGTACACATGTTCACTCCAGCAAAAATAGCTATACCTAAAGCTTCCCAAACACCCAAGTCTTTGGATCTGCGTTGCCTTTTTTTATCAAATCTGCATCAGCCAGATCGGAAAGCTTGTCAGGATCCATGAAACATATGCGTGGGACTCGCATGTCAGGTTCCGGAGTCTTGCCACGGATAAGGCAGTCAAGGTACATTAGTACAGGCCCTATAGCACAGCCTGTGATTGCCTTCCCCATGGTAACACCATCTTGGTACCTGACAACAACTCTTTTAAGCTCATCAACCATCAGCTGGCAATAATCCATATTAGCCATGTCCTCAATGACGAGATCCTCAAACATTGCTGCCTATCTGGAAATACGCAGGGCGGCACCAGGCAACACAACCTTCATATACACAATAATGAAGAACACTTTGAGAGCAAGGTCTAGGATCCTTTACAAGCACCCTGAGCCTATCCTCAAATCCTTTGTCTTGGTATCTTTGTTCCTGCTAATGTCAAGCTCTGATCTTAACTTCATCAAAGCGTCGTCATATCTGTCCTCTGACGGCCTTGGTGCAGAACGATCACCACGAGGGAACCCAAATAGTTGATGTATACCATCGCTAGTGATGCGAAGCTTCTTATTAGCCTCACCCATGTCAAGAGTCATAGTATCAGGATCTATCCTCAGGTACAAAGCTCCCATCAGAGGGCGCGAAATGTTAGACTTCACCTTCCACTTGAAGATAGAACCAAAATCAGCTGCATGAACCCTAGCCACATGGCGACTCTCAAGCAATTTAGCACAAGCATCAATCTCTCTCAAGGAACATCGCACAGTTAGGTTCAATCGCTGTACGTCACCTTCATCCAAAGCAACTTTTCCAGCATTGTCTCTCACCGGCTTAACCGGAGCCATAACGCTAACATGCTATAAATTAAAATAAAGAAGGCACAACTTAATTAAATGAATATAGAAAACAAAACAAGCATATGAAGGCAAGAAGAAAAAAAGAAAGATTGCACAAGTTCAACTCTTAAAACAACATTAGTACCACCCTCAATTGATGCAAGCAATGACCAGCCCTCACCTGGCCAGCATACCAACCCAGACACAATTAAATCATTGCAAGTACAACTAGTAAGTCACATACAGTACAAACACGTACCACTGCATATTCATCTTCAGAATTAACTTCGATATCATCTTCTTCAGATACAGTATATTCAGCTTCGACACGAGCACGCTTCTTCACACATTTGTTCACCTTCATAGGAGGAACTTTACGCTTCTTATTTTGCTTCAACAAAGAGCGGTCTGGAAGAGGAGACGAAGAAGGCTTCTTATTTGTCAAAACTCGTGGACTCCGACGATCAGGAGAGCCACCAAGTGTGCTTGGACCAATCTTCACAGCAACACTATCTCCATCGGCTTTGCTATTACTAGGTTGGGAACCAGCTTTCACACGTGGGCTATGCCTCTGTGTGCCATCAGGATTTGGATCTGACAGATCTGCAACACACATGAACAAAAATTAGGGCTCTTACCTATTTTAGAACGAAGCACGTCATACAAAGCAAAACTCTTACAAGCAAACACACAATCCACCACCGAATCTAGTATCACTGACGCGAACCGCTCGTTCAAGAGCAAAGGAACCCTAGCGAATCCACCCTGAGACAGCACGAGAGCAATAACTTAGAAATACAGGGATAAGGGGACGCAAGGGGAGTCGATGGCAGAGCAAAAAGAGCAAACAGAGCACCCAGACCTCCACCCCTGGAGGTCAACCCGCTGGCCGATGCTCCCGCGGCGAAACAGAAGAAGCAGCTTCTATGCGAGAAGAGGAGAGGAGGGGAACGAAGAGGGAATCGATTTGTGGAGGGGAGGGGAGCGGAACGGGGGAGAGCGGAGGTTAAAGGTGAGTGGGAGAAAACCGACATCTGAAGCCCACAATCGTGGCAAAGCACACTATCTCTGGGCAGTTACTAAAAGATAACAGCAAAAATTAAATACAATAAAAAATTAATATAAAGGGAGAAAACAAACGGCTAAAGTACAAATGATAACCCACAACAGCACAATAAAAATTATCAAAAAAGTACAAATGAAATAATACTTCATAACGGTGCTGGTTTTTCCCAAAAAAAGATAAGATAAGATAATGGGGGCAAGTGATGTTACGGACCCGCCTCTGCATGCGACGCAGCGGCACGCCGCGTCGTCGCCTGCTACGGCTCATTCCTGGCTCGGTCTCGCCGGGATGGGGGAGGGGGGTTCTGACCCCCCTCCCCCTCGGCTCGGCCTCGCGCTAACGCGGCAGTGCGCTCGTTTGACAGGCGCAGTGCGGTTATTCTGTTTCCCCCCACCACCCGCACCCACACACCCTAAGATAGATAATGGGGGCAAGTCCATACAAGGAAGATGTGTCAGTACAACTATGCCCCTCGGTGCGGTTGTACTGACACAACTAACGCGGCAGTGCGCTCGTTTGACAGGCGCAGTGCGGTTATTCTGTTTCCCCCACCACCCGCACCCACACACCGTAAGATAGATAATGGGGGGCAAGTCCATACAAGGAAGATGTGTCAGTAAACCTATGCCCCTCGGTGCGGTGCTGGTTTTTCCCCTAAAAAAAGATAAGATAAGATAATGGGGGCAAGTCTATACAAGGAAGATGTTTCAGTACAATTATGCCCCTCGGTGCGGTGCTGGTTTTTCCCCTAAAAAAAGATAAGATAAGATAATGGGGGGCAAGTCCATACAAGGAAGATGTGTCAGTACAACTATGCCCCTCGGTGGGTGTTGGTTTTTCCACTAAAAAAAGATAAGATAAGGTAATGGGGGGCAAGTCATGTTACGGACTCGCCTCCACATGCGACGCCACGGCACGCCGCGTCATCGCCTGCTATGACTCGTTCCTGGCTCGGCCTCGCTGGGATGGGGGACGGGGGTCCCGACCCCCTGGCTCGGCCTCGCTCTAACGCGGCAGTGCGCTTGTTTGACATGCGCAGTGCGGTTATTCTATTTCCCCCACCACCCGCACCCACACACCTAAGATAGATAATGGGGGGCAAGTCCATACAAGGAAGATGTGTCAGTACAACTATGCCCCTCGGTGCCGTGCTGGTTTTTCCCCTAAAAGAAAGATAAGATAAGATAATGGGGGGCAAGTCATGGTACAGACTCGCCTCCGCATGCGATGCCGCGGCACGCCGCGTCGTCGCCTGCTATGGCTCGTTCCAGGCTCGGCCTCACCAGGATGGGGGAGGGGCGGTCCAGACCCCCCTCCCCCCAGCTCGGCCTCGCGCTAACGCAACAGTGCGCTCGTTTGACAGGCGCAGTGTGGTTATTCTATTTCCCCCCACCACCCGCAGCCACACACCCTATGATAGATAATGGGGGGCAAGTCCATACAAGGAAGATGTGTCAGTAAAACTATGCCCCTCGTTGCGGTTGTACTGACACAACTAACGCGGCAGTGCGGTTATTCTGTTTCCCCCCACCACCCGCACCCACACACCCTAAGATAGATAATGGGGGGAAAGTCCATACAAGGAAGATGTGTCGGTACAACTATGCCCCTCGGTGCGCTGCTGGTTTTCCCCCTAAAAAAGATAAGATAAGATAATGGGGGACAAGTCCATACAAGGAAGATGCGTCAGTACAACTATGCCCCTCGGTGCGGTGCTGGTTTCTCCCCTAGAAAAAGATAAGATAAGATAATGGGGGGCAAGTTCATACAAGGAAGATGTGTCAGTACAACTATGGCCCTCGGTGCGGTGCTGGTTTCCCCTAAAAAAGATAAGATAAGATAATGGGGGGCAAGTCATGTTACGGACTCGACTCCGCATGCGACGCCGCGGCACGCCGCGTCGTCGCCTGCTACGGCTCGTTCCTGGCTCGGCCTCGCCGGGATGGGGGAGGGAGGTCCCTCCCCCCCGACTCGGCCTTGCGCTAATGCGGCAGTGGGCTCGTTTGACAGGCGCAGTGGGGTTATTCCATTGCCCCCCACCACCCGCACCCACACACCCTAAGATAGATAATGGGGGGCAAGTCCATACAAGGAAGATGTGTCAGTACAACTATGCCCCTCGGTGCGGTTGTACTGACACATGCCCCACCTACCCCCCACCCGCACCACTCCACGCACCCACATACCCTAAAAAAGATGAGATATTCTGCAGTCCATACAAAAAAAATCTGTAAGTACAACTATGCCAATCGGTGCGGTCCCTATATACCAATATAAAAATCCAAAAATTCAAAAAGAATGCCGAAAAAGAATGAGAACAAAGAAAGAGAGAGGGAAGCACACTATAAAAAAGATGTCAGCTCAAGTAGAGGACAACATTCAGTACTGAAAAAATGCTTATATTAGGCAAAAAATCATAAAACCATAAGGAAACATTGATAAGAATCAAGAAATATTGACCGCCCCAAGGGATAGGCCGGCCCAACGCAGGTGGGTACTAGGACTCAAGCCAACCACGAAACAACCGGCAAAAAACTCAAATGAAAAGATAACACTTCCACAAACCTCACAAGAACTAGAACAAAAAGTATCAATCCAAGTTACTGGTGGAGTCAAGTACTAGATTCAAACAAAAAAGAAAAAGAAAAAATTGACTGCCCAAGGACAGGCGCAGGCCCTGACGCTGCTAGATACTTGAACTCGAGCCCATCGGCGTATCCCTAGTAATCCGCACAACGCACGGCTAGCCGAGCAGGGCCCACAGGTCATGAGAGAGAGCGAGCGCCGTGTATAAGCGCTCAGGTAAGTATTCAGAGGAGTTCGACGAGTAGGACCCAGCCGCGCTTATAAACAGGTCGAGAGCCTCCTCCTTTAGTGAGGTGGGACTAAACCAAGAGCACACGCGCACGCCACATGATAGAGGCAAAGGTGTCCCGTCTTTCGATGAGATGATGGATATCGCTTTGGTGGAAGTCGACTTTGACGATCCGACTACGAACGTCCGAGGACGTCGCGCCTTAGCAATCGCTAAACCAACTCCGAGAGGTTATCGACCACGCCGGAGCACGATCAACCTGACCATGAGGGTCTGTTTCCTGCGAGCAAACGAAGAACAAGCAAGAAACTGAGATTGCAATCCGGATATTGCGAATATAAGATGAAAGCTTTATTGATCAAGGTGGGGTTCTGTGACGCCTTTGTCTGGTCGCTGAACACAAACGAAGTACGCGAAGTTGCAGCTAGGGCGAACTTTTAATCTAAACAAAACCCAAAGTCTAAACGACGCCCTAAGGGCTGTATATATGGAGGAAGAGGGGGGAATTTCGTGGCCCTTGAGGAAGGGGTCCGAAACCAACCCTATCTCTTGTTTCCCCACACATACGGACTCTAAAAACAGCCTATACTTATGTATTTCGAAATTACATGGGCCTGGCCCAATAATAAGGTGACGCAGCACCTAGAATAGCCTCTGGACGAAAGTTATGAAGTAGCATCTTGTATATTTCGTCCAAGGCTTCATGCACGCATTATGGTGGCTTCAACGTCCTGAAATCATCACTTGTAACTCCGTTCTTGTTCCCCATGCGCATGCCATCATCTCCATGCTTGTTCTTGCTCCAATGATCATCCTTCTCAAAGCTAGGCCCTTCATTTGTAAGCAAAACAAATGTATCCAATTTAGGCAGCATCATATTCTCATGAACATTAGAATCATTAGCAAGAAACGAAAGTACCTGGTAATTTAATTGGCGTGCGCGAGCTCTAGTAATTGGTCCAGTATGTATAGCAGCAGGGCCTGTGGGTGTAACAATGGTATTGATGTCCTCATCATCCTCCCCTTCTTGAAATGAAGTCGTCCTCGACGGAAGCTCATCTCCCACACCCAAATAAGGCTTCAAATCTGCAATGTTAAAAGTGGGACTAACCCCAAAATCTGCAGGCAGCTCAAGTTTATATGCATTATCATTTATTTTCTCTAACACCTTAAAAGGACCATCAGCACGTCGCATTAGCTTTGATTTGCGCAAATCAGGAAATGTATCCTTACGCAAATGTAACCAAACAAGATCTCCAGGTGCAAACACAACATGTTTTCTACCCTTATCTCCAGCAAGTTTATATTTAGCATTCATACGCTCAATGTTTTCCTTAGTTAACTCATGCATTTTTAAGATCAATTCAGCACGTTGTTTAGCATCAAAATTAACCTTCTCCGATGATGGAAGAGGCAACAAATCAATAGGTGCACGAGGTAGGAAACCATACACAATTTCAAAAGGGCACATCTTAGTAGTAGAATGCAATGAACGATTATAAGCAAACTCAATATGAGGCAAGCATTCTTCCCACATTTTCTTATTATTCTTCAAAACAACCCTAAGCATTGTAGACAATGTTCTATTGACTACTTCAGTTTGTCCATCAGTTTGGGGGTGACAAGTAGTACTAAAAAGCAGTTTGGTCCCCAACTTAGCCCATAAACATCTCCAAAAGTGGCTAAGAAATTTAGTATCACGATCTGAAACAATAGTATTTGGCACACCATGCAAGCGAATAATTTCACGAAAGAACAAATCAGCAACATTAACAGCATCATCGCTTTTATGACATGGTATAAAGTGTGCCATTTTCGAGAATCTATCCACGACAACAAATATGCTATCCCTCCCCTTCTTTGTTCGAGGTAAACCTAAAACAAAGTCCATAGATATATCCTCCCAAGGAACACTAGGTACAGGCAAAGGCATATATAAACCATGAGGATTGAGTCGTGACTTAGCTTTTTGACATGTAGTGCAGCGAGCAACAAAACGCTCAACATCCCGTCTCATCTTTGGCCAAAAGAAATGTGTAGCAAGTACGTCCTCCGTCTTCTTCACGCCAAAGTGTCCCATTAATCCTCCTCCATGCGCCTCCTGCAACAACAAAAGACGAAGAGAGCTAGCTGGAATGCATAGCTTGTTAGCACGGAACACAAATCCATCATTAACGACAAACTTGTTCCAGGTTCTTCCTTCTTTACAATTCTGCAATACATCTTTAAAATCAGCATCATGCACATATTGATCTTTGATGGTCTCCAAACCAAATATTTTGAAGTCAAGTTGTGAAAGCATAGTATAGCGACGAGACAATGCATCAGCAATAACATTTTCTTTACCCTTCTTGTGTTTAATGACATAAGGGAAAGTTTCAATGAATTCAACCCATTTAGCATGTCTACGATTCAGTTTAGCTTG
Organism: Triticum aestivum; assembly: GCF_018294505.1. NCBI lineage: Eukaryota > Viridiplantae > Streptophyta > Magnoliopsida > Poales > Poaceae > Triticum > Triticum aestivum. The sequence goes on from NC_057814.1 coordinate 342,938,833, forward strand.
ACTTTTAATATGTTTCAAAGATTCATGATCAGAATGTATAACAAATTCTTTGGGCCATAAATAATGTTGCCATGTTTCTAAAGTCCGAACAAGAGCATATAGTTCTTTATCATAAGTAGAGTAATTCAGACTAGGCCCACTCAATTTTTCAGAAAAGTATGCAACAGGTTTGCCATCTTGTAATAACACACCTCCTAATCCAATGCCACTAGCATCACATTCAAGCTCAAAAGTCTTATTAAAATCAGGAAGTTGGAGTAAAGGAGCATGTGTCAACTTATCTTTCAATACCGTGAAGGCTTCTTCCTGTGCGGTACCCCAAACAAAAGGCACATCCTTCTTTGTAAGCTCGTTGAGAGGTGCAGCAATGGTGCTAAAATCTCTCACAAAACGCCTATAGAAACCAGCGAGTCCAAGAAAACTCCGCACTTGTGTGACCGTTTTGGGTTGCGGCCAACTCTCAATAGCTTCAATCTTGGCTTTATCAACTTCAATTCCCTGTGGAGTAACAACATAGCCAAGAAAAGATACTCGGTCGGTGCAAAAGGTGCACTTCCCAAGGTTATCAAACAAACGTGCATCACGTAGAGCAATAAAAACAGCACGTAAATGTTCCAAATGTTCTTCCAAAGATTTGCTATAAATCAGTATATCATCAAAATAGACTACCACAAATCGTCCAATGAAAGCACGTAAAACTTCGTTCATTAGTCTCATGAAAGTACTAGGTGCATTAGTTAACCCAAAAGGCATGACTAACCACTCATATAAACCAGACTTAGTTTTAAATGCAGTTTTCCATTCATCTCCCAATTTCATACGAATTTGATGGTATCCACTACGCAAATCAACTTTGGAGAATATTGTAGAGCCACTCAATTCATCAAGCATATCATCGAGCCTAGGAATAGGATGACGATAACGAATAGTAATATTATTAATGCCTCTACAATCAACACACATACGCGACGTACCATCCTTTTTAGGCACGAGTATAATAGGAACAGCACAAGGACTAAGAGATTCGCGTATATAACCTTTGTCGAGCAGCTCCTGTACTTGACGCATAATCTCCTTCGTCTCCTCTGGATTGGTACGGTATGGTGCACGGTTGGGTAGCGATGCACCGGGAATTAAGTCAATTTGATGCTCAATCCCTCGAATAGGTGGTAATCCCGGTGGCACGTCTTGTGGGAAGACGTCAGCGAACTCCTGCAAAATGTTAGTGACAGCAGGGGGCAAAGAGGAAGGCACGTCCTCGAATGAAAATAATGCCTCTTTGCACACAAAAGCATAGCAAACAGATTTCCTGAAATCTAGTTCATCAATATCAGATTTTGTGGCAAGTAAACATGCACTTTTCAATTTAATTTCAGAAACAACACTAGATGGTTTATTATTAGGTTTCATTTGTTGCTCAAATTCCTTTGCCACAATCTGATTTTCACTCTTATTTTTCTCCTGTTTTGCTTTATTAGCTCTATTAATGTCATCTTTCAAAATGGAATCAGGAGTCATAGGAAGCAAAGTAATATTTTTATCCTTATGAACAAGAGTATACTGATTGTTTCTACCATGGTGTACAGAATTTTTATCAAATTGCCATGGTCTACCTAGTAATAAGGAACATGCTTGCATGGGTACCACATCACAATCAACATAATCAGCATATGTAGAGATACTAAAATGCACACGAACAGTACGTGTTACCTTAACCTTGCCGCTGTTGTTGAACCATTGGATGTAGTAAGGATGTGGATGTGGTCTTGTGGTGAGAGATAGCTTCTCCACCATCTCCATGCTAGCCAAGTTGTTACAGCTCCCTCCATCTATGATGACGCGAACAGAACGTTCCTTCACAACTCCCTTTGTATGGAACAAATTATGCCTCTGATTTTGCTCTGCTTGTGTGACCTGCACACTCAAAACACGTTGAGCAACTAAACATTCATACCTGTCAGCGTCTTCAGGAGCCATGTATTGCGTCTCATTTTCAGAATCATCTCCACCATGTTCTTCACGTGTAATAAGAGCCAAAGTCTCCTCATCATAGTCACTAGCGGACTCATACCCACCATCCTCAGTAGCAATCATGACACGCTGAGATTTGCATTCTCTCGCAAAATGTCCTCTTCCCTTACAACGACGACAAATAATATCACTTGTGTGCCCTGTCGATGCCATGGAAGAAGAAGAGCTCTGCACAGGCCCGGCAGGTGTGCTCTTGGCAGAGAGTGGTGGTTGTGCCTGCTTTCTTGTATCACGGCTGGAGGTGGCACCTGATGGAGGTGATGGTGAAGTGGAAGTAGAAGATGCACGCGGTGTCAATGATGAAGGTCGACCTGCAGAAAAGTTAGTTCGCGCCAATGGCTGTCGATCCTGCACTTCACGTTCAGCTTTACAAGCAAGATGGAATAAACGAGTGATATTATTATAATCCTTATACTCTAGAATGGTCTGAATCTCTTTATTTAATCCACCCATAAAACGTGCAAGCATAGCTTCATTCTCCTCAACAATACCACATCTAATCATGCCAGTTTATAATTCCTGATAATATTCTTCTACAGAATTTTTCCCTTGTCTTAAACGCTGCAATTTTTGAAGTAATTCACGTTGATAATATGGTGGAACCCAACGAGTACGCATAGCAGTTTTCAAAGCAGCCCAAGTAGCTGGAACAGGATATAATCTACAATGTTCAGACCACCAAACACATGCAAAGCTAGTGAAAGCACAAACAGCAGCAGGAACACGTCTCTCCTCAGGATATTGTAAACATGTAAATCGTTGTTCAGTTTCTAACTCCCAAGTAAGATATATATCAGGAACATATCTACCCTCAAATGGTGGAATATTCAATTTCAGTTTAGGGAGATGGTCATGATCTCGTACCTGAGGTGGTGGTGCCGGCCTACCATTGCGAATATATACCTGAGGTCGACCTGCTGGTGGTGGTGCTGGTGGCTGCACGTAGTTCTGATTTTGATCAACCTCATCCTCATAATCGCCCACATAATCGTCATCCTCCTTAGCCGCCGCAGTAGCAGGAGCCAAAGAAGCATCAACAGTAGGTGCAGCGGCACCCGAATTTTGACTAGTCTCGATTGGAACGCGCTGTGCTCGTCCCACTTGATTTGGAAGGCGGTGTTGGAGATGTGGTTGTTGTTGTTGTAGAGGTGCGACATGTGCAGACGGTGGTGGTTGGGGAAGACGCTTGAGTAATTCAGTAAACTTGTTATCCAGCTTTGTCTCGAACGACTTCTCCACGGCATCTATCTTCTCCATAGCCTCTTCAAATCTGTTTAGCACATCTCCCACCTGGCCACTCATCATTTGCTGAAATTTATCATGCAACGCCTTGTTCGTCATGTGCTCCCAATCAGTCTCATCGGCTTGTGATCCTGCCATAGTTAGCAGCAATAGAAACACAAAAGAATATGATCCTGCAGACTACTAGGAAGTGGTGGTGATGGTGGTGTGTCACAAAACCTTCAAGCGAATCTCAAATTCTTACCAGTTCTTACCCAGCAGCAGGTGGTGATCGGCAACCGTTGTAGTCAAAACTCCCAAAGCTTGGATAGAGCGATTACTAGGGAGAGTCAAACGCACGATGTAGATATATGTGGAGCTGGGAAGGCTTATAATATGGTAGCAAAAATGGTGTGCAATAATCAATTCAGAGATGCAAAGTTGAAGAAACGCTCAACGACGGTACTGTGCTGGTCCTAGGCTAGACCGTGCTAGAGACGCGAGCCTAGAACACTAACAAAATCACGGCGCTGCACGTAAACAAGGGAAAAGCACACTCTGGAAAATTTTTTCTACTCTTTTTTTTGCGCTCCTCTTTTTTTTGCGAAAAATCACTATAATGGCGAGTGTCTCAAAACTCTTCCCAGGTCAAACTGACAGGATGGGCACAAATTTTTTTTGACTATTTTTTCAGAAATCAGGGCAGCGACGACGAAAAAGTGCGACAAAAAATCACTATGATGGCGAGTGTCCCAAAACACTCCCCGGGACCTAAAAATAGGATAGGGAAAAAAAAAATTGGTTGCCGAAATTTTGGCCTAAAAACTGCCCGGGGGTCTCCAGACTTTTTTTTCGAGACCTACTCAGGCAAGGAAACACGAAACGGAAAATAGATTGATCTCTAAAACAAACCGAATATGAAAAGAACTCGGATTGGTGGTGGATATATGGTGGTAGGATATGGCAGCGGTGGTGGTATATGGTAGCGGTGGTGGTATATGGATACGGATCGGTGGTGGTATATGGATACGGATTGGTGGTGGTATATGGATACGGATTCAGAGCGGTGGCGGATAAGCAATAGTGGTAGATGGCAAGGCGCTGATAATGGTGCGGCGGCGGCGTGACAACTTATGACCAGAACTCGAAACTCTAAAAGACTAGACTCTAAGACCAGCAACTTGACACGACGATGCAACCGCAAATTCAACAAAGCAAAAACCCTAAAAAGATTATGCAAAGGCTCAGATTGGTTCGGATATACTGAACTAACCCTAACTTTTTTTGTGGCTTTTTCGTGGACTGTAGGTATGAAGAACAGACTCGATCTAAACTACGAAAAACTGTAAAATCTCACCGAGCAACCTGGAAATCTGATACCACTTGATAGAGGCAAAGGTGTCCCGTCTTTCGATGAGATGATGGATATCGCTTTGATGGAAGTCGACTTTGACGATCCGACTACGAACGTGCGAGGACGTCGCGCCTTAGCAATCGCTAAACCAACTCCGAGAGGTTATTGACCACGCCGGAGCATGATCAACCTGACCACGAGGGTCTGTTTCCTGCGAGCAAACGGAGAACAAGCAAGAAACTGAGATTGCAATCTGGATATTGCGAATATAAGATGAAAGCTTTATTGATCAAGGTGGGGTTCTGTGACGCCTTTGTCTGGTCGTTGAACACAAACGAAGTACGCGAAGTTGCAGCTATGGCGAACTTTTAATCTAAACAAACCCAAAGTCTAAACGACGCCCTAAGGGCTGTATATATGGAGGAAGAGGGGGGAATTTCGTGGCCCTTGGGGAAGGGGTCCGAAACCAACCCTATCTCTTGTTTCCCCACACATACGGACTCTAAAAATAGCCTATACTCAAGTATTTCGAAATTACATGGGCTTGGCCCAATAATAAGGTGATGCAGCACCTAGAATAGCCTCTGGACGAAAGTTATGAAGTAGCATCTTGTATATTTCGTCCAAGGCTTCATGCATGCATTATGGTGGCTTCAACGTCCTGAAATCATCACTTGTAACTCCGTTCTTGTCCCCCATGTGCATGCCATCATCTCCATGCTTGTTCTTGCTCCAATGTTCATCCTTCTCAAAGCTAGGCCCTTCATTTGTAAGCAAAACAAATGTATCCAATTTAGGCAGCATCATATTCTCATGAACATTAGAATCATTACCAAGAAACGAAAGTACCTGGTAATTTAATTGGCGTGCGCGAGCTCTAGTAATTGGTCCAGTATGTATAGCAGCAGGGGCTGTGGGTGTAACAATGGTATTGATGTCCTCATCACACTCCTTATTCCATAGTCCATCGAATCCTTACCCAAAACTTGAAAACTTCACAACACAAAACTCAACAGAAAACTCATAAGCTCCGTTAGCGAAAGAAAACAAAACACCACTTCAAGGTACTGTAATGAACTAATTCTTTATTTATATTGGTGTTAAACCTACTGTATTCCAACTCCTCTATGGTTTATAAACTATTTTACTAGCCATAGAGTCATCAAAATAAGCACACAACACACGAAAAACAGAATCTGTCAAAAACAGAACAGTCTGTAGTAATCTGTATCAAACGTATACTTATGGAACTCCAAAAATTCTAAAATAAATTGGTGGACCTGAGGAATTTGTCTAGTAATCATATGCAAAAAGAATCAACTAAATAGCACTCTCCAGTAAAACGTTGAAGCTAATCTCGTGAGCGCTAAAGTTTCTGTTTTTAACAGCATGATCATAAAGACTTCACCCAAGTCTTCCCAAAGGTTCTACTTGGCACAAACACTAATTAAAACATAAAACCACATCTAACCAGAGGCTAAATGGATTACTTATTACTAAACAGAACCAAAAAGGAAGAAACTAAAATAAAATTGGGTTGCCTCCCAACAAGCGCTAACGTTTAACTCCCCTAGCTAGGCATGATGATTTCAATGATGCTCACATAAAAGATAAGAATTGAAACATAAAGAGAGCATCATGAAGAATATGACTAGCACATTTAAGTCTAACCCACTTCCTATTCATAGGGATTTTGTGAGCAAACAACTTATGGGAACAATAATCAACTAGCATAGGAAGGCAAAACAAGCATGACTTCAAAACTTTTAACAGATAGAGAGGAAACTTGATATTATTGCAATTCCTACAAGCATACATTCCTCCCCCATAATAATTTTCAGTAGCATCATGAATGAATTCAACAATATAACCAGCACCTAAAGCATTCTTTTCATGATCTACAAGCATAGAAAATTTACTACTCTCCACACAAGCAAAATTCTTCTCATTCGGAATAGTGAGAGTATCATAAGAGACTCGAATACTATAAATTGTTTCCACATTAAATGAGTAATGTTCAGAAAAAGGGTACTCATAATCATGACAAGTTTTATAAATATAATCATCACTACTTTTTATAGCATAAGTTTCATCACAATAATCATCATAAGTAGCAACTTTGTTCTCATCATAATCGATTGAAACCTCTTCCAAGATAGTGGAATCATTACTAAATAAAGTCATGACCTCTCCAAATCCACTTTCATAATTATCATAAGTAGAAGGCATGCTATCATCATAACAACTTTGCATATCAAAACTTGGGAGGCTAAAAATATCATCTTCATTAAACGTAGCATCCCCAAGCTTGGAACAAACATTAATTTCAGCAAATATATTCTCAAATGTGTCATCCTCATCAAACATAGCATCCCCAAGCTTGGGCCTTTTCATATCATAAGCATAATAACTCTCATTATTAATAGTATGGATAACACCAATAATATAGCAATTATCATATTCTTCCAAGCAAGTGCCAAAAAGATTTTCAAGATCATAAGAAGTATCATTATCTTCCCAATCATAATCATCACAACAAGCAATAGGCATAACGAGATCATCATCAAGTGCATCATATTCCACAATTATTTTTGATTCATTTTCATGAGGCACAACAATAATAGGAGCAACATTATTTGGGAGAGATATCTTTTTACCTCTCTTCCTTTTCCTTTTCTTCTTCTTCACCACATCATGTGTGGGTTCAATCCTCTTTTTGAAGCTCCTTATTAATGAAATTGGTTGAATAGAAGGCTCCTCCTCGTTACCTGATTCATCATAAGAAATAATAGGAGGATATTGGGAAGTCTCTTCCCTTTCATTAGTATTCTCTTCATCTTCTATTTGTTTTGTTTTCTTTATGTAATTGGCAATATAAGGATTTTCAATGCAATTCACCGCACAATACATATAAATTTCCTCTAGATCAAAACCAAGAAGTTTGCCACGGGCAAATACTGCAAGATAGTTCGTTATACGTTTCATTTCTTCATAACCCATAAGCAAACTAAGTTCATTGTGATGTGCAAGGGAAATCAAGTCATCACAATTTTTGGAAAGGATTAGATCATGAAACAATTTGCATCGGATGGATAAATGACCATGTTCATTGCAAAGTTCACAAGTATGGCTAAGAAAATTTAAATTTTCAGCACAAACATCTAGCCTTTCTTGCAACAATTTAGTTTCTAAATGCTTATGCCTCTTGCAATATCTATCTTCCCTATTTGGTGTGTACTTGCAAACCCAATGCACTCCACAAAAATTGACATGTTTATAGGAGACATTTTCATCATAACTAGTGCAATCATCATTAGTACCATGGATATTCAAGGAGTTCATACTAACAACATTGCAATCATGCTCATCATTCAAAGATTTAGTGCCAAACATTTTAAAGCATTCTTCTTCTAACACTTTGGCACAATTTTCCTTTCCATCATACTCACGAAAGATATTAAAAAGATGAAGCGTATGAGGCAAACTCAATTCCATTTTTTTTGTAGTTTTCTTTTATAGACTAAACTAGTGATAAAAAAAGAAACAAAAAGATTCAATTGCAAGATCTAAAGATATACCTTCAAGCACTCACCTCCCCGGCAACGGCGCCAGAAATTGCTTGATGTCCACTACACAACCTTCTTCTTGTAGACGTTGTTGGGCCTCCAAGTGCGAGGTTTGTAGGACAGTAGCAAATTTCCCTCAATTGGATGACCGAAGGTTTATCAATCCGTGGGAGGCGTAGGATGAAGATGGTCTCTCTCAAGCAACCCTGCAACCAAATAACAAAGAGTCTCTTGTGTCCCCAACACACCCAATACAATGATAAATTGTATAGGTGCACTAGTTCGGCGAAGAGATGGTGATACAAGTGCAATATGGATAGTAGATATAGGTTTTTGTAATCTGAAAATATAAAAACAGCAAGGTAACTAATGATAAAAGTGAGCACAAACGGTATTGCAATGCTAGGAAACAAGGCCTAGGGTTCATACTTTCACTAGTGCAAGTTCTCTTAACAATAATAACATAATTGGATCATATAACTATCCCTCAACATGCAACAAAGAGTCACTCCAAAGTCACTAATAGCGGAGAACAAACGAAGAGATTATGGTAGGGTACGAAACCACCTCAAAGTTATTCTTTCCGATCAATCCATTGGGCTATTCCTATAAGTGTCACAAACAGCCCTAGAGTTCGTAGTAAAATAACACCTTAAGACACACATCAACCAAAACCCTAATGTCACCTAGATACTCCAATGTCATGTCAAGTATCCGTGGGTATGATTATACGATATGCATCACACAATCTCAGATTCATCTATTCAACCAACACATAGAACCTCAAAGATTGCCCCAAAGTTTCTACCGGAGAGTCAAGACGAAAACGTGTGCCAACCCCTATGCATAAGTTCACAAACAGAACCCGCAAGTTGATCACCAAAACATACATCAAGTGGATCACGTGAATATCCCATTGTCACCACAGATAAGCACATGCAAGACATACATCAAGTGTTCTCAAACCCTTAAAGACACAATCCGATAAGATAACTTCACAGGGAAAACTCAATCCATTACAAGAGAGTAGAGGGGGAGAAACATCATAAGATCCAACTATAATAGCAAAGCTCGCGATACATCAAGATCGTGCCGAATCAAGAACACGAGAGAGAGAGAGATCAAACACATAGCTACTGGTACATACCCTCAGCCCCGAGGGTGAACTACTCCCTCCTCGTCATGGAGAGTGCCGGGATGATGAAGATGGCCACCGGCGAGGGATCCCCCCTCCGGCAGGGTGCCGGAACAGGGTCCCGATTGGTTTTTGGTGGCTACAGAGGCTTGCGGCGGCGGAACTCCCGATCTATTCTGTTCCCCGAAGTTTTTAGGGTATATGGATATATATAGGCGGAAGAAAGACGTCAGGGGAGCCACGAGGGTGGAGGGCGCGCCCCCCTGCCTCGTGCCTCCCTCGTTGCTTTCCTGACGTGCACTCCAAGTCCCCCGGATTGCTTTCTTTCCAAAAATAACTTCTCCAGAATGTTTCATTCCGTTTCGACTCCGTTTGATATTCCTTTTCTTCGAAACACTGAAACAAGGGAAAAACAGGAACTGGCACTAGGCTCTGGGTTAATAAGTTAGTCCCAAAAATAATATAAAAGTGCATAATAAAACCCATAAACATCCAAAACAGATAATATAATAGCATGGAACAATAAAAAATTATAGATACGTTGGAGACGTATCAATGCCCGTGCGTTGCGTGGAACATCAAGATCTTGTGGGAGAAAAGGATGAACGAGGGAAGGCCTTATCTGCAAATGTGGAGAGGAGTGCGGGTAAATTGCCATAGTTTCCTTCCTCTCCGTTAGATATAGACCGGATGGCCTATATTGCAGGATGGCAGGCACACCATCATCACCGACTATGCTTTTTTATAAGAGTAGAGATAAAAAAACAGAGTTGGTGATGATGGTGTGCCTGCCATCTTGCAATATAGGCCGTCCGATTTATATCTGACGGATAGGAAGGAAACTATCTCAATTTTGCGAAAAGATACCCACACCCCTCTCCACATTTGCAAATAAGGCCTTCGCTCGTTCATCCTTTTCTCCCGCAAGATAAACTACTCATACAAATGCATCTTGCTGTTCCGTGCAACGCATGGGCATCTTGCTAGTTGTTGCAAAAAGCCCATGTGTGTGTGAAAGAGAGGGAGAGAGGAGGAGGACGGAGTGCATGTGTGACAAAGACACAAAGAGTGTGTGTACGAGAGGTATCAGCTTAAAATGAGGCGATAGTGTGTGTGTGCACAATCGAGAGGGCGTGTCTCAAGAAGGGACAAAAAATCTACATAGATACAAGGAGCACGAGAGAGACATGTACGCGATAGTGGAAGCACGAGTGTGCAGGTATAAACCTATCTGGAGGCTAGTCGATCAATGTTTGTGAGAGAAATACGAGTCGGGGGTGCGAAAGCGAGAGTTTTGTGTGTGAGAGAGAGACGGTAGTCGGGAAGGGGAGTGGAAGCATGAGTTGTGTATGTGTGTGTGAGAGAGAGGGGGGGAGTTTGTCTGATCGGTAAACAAATGAATAATGTTAGTTTTATAACTGGGATGGAGACGGAAAGGAGATTGCAACAAATGTTTTTAGTACTACTTGTCACCCCCAAACTAATGGACAAACTGAAGTAGTCAATAGAACAATGCCTACTATGCTTAGGGATGTTTTGAAGAATAATAAGAAAACATGGGAAGAATGCTTGCCTCATACTGAATTTTCTTATAATCGTTCATTGCATTCTACTACTAAGATGTGCCCTTTTGAAATTGTGTATGGTTTCCTACCTCGTGCACCTATTGATTTGTTGCCTCTTCCATCTTCGGAGAAGGTTAATTTTGATGCTAACAACGTGCTGAATTGGTTTTAAAAATGCATGAGTTAACCAAGGAAAACATTGAGCTTATGAATTCTAAATACAAACTTGCTGGAGATAAGGGTAGAAAGCATGTTGTGTTTGCACCTGGAGATCTTGTTTGGTTACATTTGCGTAAGGATAGATTTCCTGATTTGCGTAAATCAAAGCTAATGCCACGTGCTGATGGTCCTTTTAAGGTGTTAGAGAAAATAAATGATAATGCATATAAACTTGAGCTGCATGTAGATTTTGGGGTTAGGCCCACTTTTAACATTGCAGATTTGAAGCCTTATTTGGGTGAGGAAGATGAGCTTCCGTCGAGGACGACTTCATTTCAAGATGGGGATGATGATGAGGACATCAATACCATTATTACACCCACAGCTCCTGCTACTATACATACTGGACCAATTACTAGAGCTCGTGCACTCCAATTAAATTACCAGGTACTTTCGTTTCTTGGTAATGATTCTAATGTTCATGAGAATATGATGCTGCCTAAATTGGATACATTTGTTTTGCTTACAAATGAAGGGCCTAGCTTGGAGAAGAGTGAACATTGGAGCAAGAACAAGCATGGAGATGATGGCATGTGCAAGGGAAATAAGAATGGAGTTTCAAGTGATGATTTTAGGACTTTGAAGCCACCGTAATGAGTGCATGAAAGTGCGTTAAGTCGACTAGAGGGGGGTGAATAGGCGATTTTTATGAATTCTTCACTGAGGAGTTTCAAGGTGAGGAAATTTCTAAGCAAAGAACTACTTGCAGCGGAATAAGTACTCAGATGCAGACATAATATAACATAAGCACAGTCATCATGATTTAATGAAAACAAACACAGAGTACAGAAAGCGTAAGCACATGCTAAACATGATGAAGACAAACAGACTGAAGAAATTGAACTGAGGAAATTGGGAAAGTCTTTAATCAAAGTCTTCAAACAGTAACGATCAAGAACACAACACAGTAATGAGCAAATGGAAGGGTTGAGGAAATAGAACCAATTAGCTCGGTGAAGACAATGATTTGGTAGACCAGTTCCAACTGCTGTGACAGTTGTACGTCTGGTTGGACGGGCTACGTATTTAAACCTGAGGACACACAGTCCTCACCGTATTCTCCTTGAGCTAAGGTCACACAGACCTCGCCCAATCACTCGTGGTAAGTCTTTAGGTGACTTCCAAACCTTCACAAACTCGGTCACTCGGCGATCCACAATTTCCTCTTGGATGCTCTAGACCATGACGCCTAACTGTCTGGAAGATGCATAGTCTTCAAAGGTAACAACCGTCGGATCCACACAGGAACAATTTCTTCAGTGATGCTCAATCACTTTGGGTTTGTAAGTGTTTGGGCTTGGGTTTTCCTCACTTGATGATTTTCGCTCAAAGTCCTCGTGATAGAGGCAAAGGTGTCCCGTCTTTCGATGAGATGATGGTTATCGCTTTGGTGGAAGTCGACTTTGACGATCCGACTACGATCGTGCGATGACGTCGCACCTTAGCAATCGCTAAACCAACTCCGAGAGGTTATTGACCACGCCGGAGCACGATCAACCTGACCACGAGGGTCTGTTTCCTGCGAGCAAACGAAGAACAAGCAAGAAACTGAGATTGCAATCTGGATATTGCGAATATAAGATGAAGGCTTTATTGATCAAGGTGGGGTTCTGTGACGCCTTTGTCTGGTCGTTGAACACAAACGAAGTACGCGAAGTTGCAGCTATGGCGAACTTTTAATCTAAACAAAACCCAAAGTCTAAACGACGCCCTAAGGGCTGTATATATGGAGGAAGAGGGGGGAATTTCGTGGCCCTTGGGGAAGGGGTCCGAAACCAACCCTATCTCTTGTTTCCCCACACATACGGACTCTAAAAATAGCCTATACTCAAGTATTTCGAAATTACATGGGCCTGGCCCAAAAATAAGGTGACGCAGTGCCTAGAATAGCCTCTGGACGAAAGTTATGAAGTAGCATCTTGCATATTTCGTCCAAGGCTTCATGCACGCATTATGGTAGCTTCAATGTCCTGAAATCATCACTTGTAACTCCGTTCTTGTCCCCCATGCGCATGCCATCATCTCCATGCTTGTTCTTGCTCCAATGTTCATCCTTCTCAAAGCTAGGCCCTTCATTTGTAAGCAAAACAAATGTATCCAATTTAGGCAGCATCATATTCTCATGAACATTAGAATCATTACCAAGAAACGAAAGTACCTGGTAATTTAATTGGCGTGCGCGAGCTCTAGTAATTGGTCCAGTATGTATAGCAGCAGGGGCTGTGGGTGTAACAATGGTATTGATGTCCTCATCATCCTCCCCTTCTTGAAATGAAGTCGTCCTCGACGGAAGCTCATCTCCCTCACCCAAATAAGGCTTCAAATCTGCAATGTTAAAAGTGGGACTAACCCCAAAATCTGCAGGCAGCTCAAGTTTATATGCATTATCATTTATTTTCTCTAACACCTTAAAAGGACCATCAACATGTGGCATTAGCTTTGATTTGCGCAAATCAGGAAATCTATCCTTACGCAAATGTAACCAAACAAGATCTCCAGGTGCAAACACAACATGTTTTCTACCCTTATCTCCAGCAAGTTTATATTTAGCATTCATACGCTCAATGTTTTCCTTAGTTAACTCATGCATTTTTAAGATCAATTCAGCACGTTGTTTAGCATCAAAATTAACCTTCTCCGAAGATGGAAGAGGCAACAAATCAATAGGTGCACGAGGTAGGAAACCATACACAATTTCAAAAGGGCACATCTTAGTAGTAGAATGCAATGAACGATTATAAGCAAACTCAATATGAGGCAAGCATTCTTCCCACATTTTCTTATTATTCTTCAAAACAGCCCTAAGCATAGTAGACAATGTTCTATTGACTACTTCAGTTTGTCCATCAGTTTGGGGGTGACAAGTAGTACTAAAAAGCAGTTTAGTCCCCAACTTAGCCCATAAACATCTCCAAAAGTGGCTAAGAAATTTAGTATCACGATCTGAAACAATAGTATTTGGCACACCATGCAAACGAATAATTTCACGGAAGAACAAATCAGCAACATTAACAGCATCATCGCTTTTATGACATGGTATAAAGTGTGCCATTTTTGAGAATCTATCCACGACAACAAATATGCTATCCCTCCCCTTCTTTGTTCGAGGTAAACCTAAAACAAAGTCCATAGATATATCCTCCCAAGGAACACTAGGTACAGGCAAAGGCATATATAAACCATGAGGATTGAGTCGTGACTTAGCTTTTTGACATGTAGTGCAGCGAGCAACAAAACGCTCAACATCCCGTCTCATCTTTGGCCAAAAGAAATGTGTAGCAAGTACGTCCTCCGTCTTCTTCACGCCAAGTGTCCCATTAATCCTCCTCCATGCGCCTCCTGCAACAACAAAAGACGAAGAGAGCTAGCTGGAATGCATAGCTTGTTAGCACGGAACACAAATCCATCATTAACGACAAACTTGTTCCAGGTTCTTCCTTCTTTACAATTCTGCAAAACATCTTTAAAATCAGCATCATGCACATATTGATCTTTGATGGTCTCCAAACCAAATATTTTGAAGTCAAGTTGTGAAAGCATAGTATAGCGACGAGACAATGCATCAGCAATAACATTTTCTTTACCCTTCTTGTGTTTAATGACATAAGGGAAAGTTTCAATGAATTCAACCCATTTAGCATGTCTACGATTCAGTTTAGCTTGACTTTTAATATGTTTCAAAGATTCATGATCAGAATGTATAACAAATTCTTTGGGCCATAAATAATGTTGCCATGTTTCTAAAGTCCGAACAAGAGCATATAGTTCTTTATCATAAGTAGAATAATTCAGACTAGGCCCACTCAATTTTTCAGAAAAGTATGCAACAGGTTTACCATCTTGTAATAACACACCTCCTAATCCAATTCCACTAGCATCACATTCAAGCTCAAAAGTCTTATTAAAATCAGGAAGTTGGAGTAAAGGAGCATGTGTCAACTTATCTTTCAATACCGTGAAGGCTTCTTCCTGTGCGGTACCCCAAACAAAAGGCACATCCTTCTTTGTAAGCTCGTTGAGAGGTGCAGCAATGGTGCTAAAATCTCTCACAAAACGCCTATAGAAACCAGCGAGTCCAAGAAAACTCCGCACTTGTGTGACCGTTTTGGGCTGCGGCCAACTCTCAATAGCTTCAATCTTGGCTTTATCAACTTCAATTCCCTGTGGAGTAACAACATAGCCAAGAAAAGATACTCGGTCGGTGCAAAAGGTGCACTTCCCAAGGTTACCAAACAAACGTGCATCACGTAGAGCAATAAAAACAGCACGTAAATGTTCCAAATGTTCTTCCAAAGATTTGCTATAAATCAGTATATCATCAAAATAGACTACCACAAATCGTCCAATGAAAGCACGTAAAACTTCGTTCATTAGTCTCATGAAAGTACTAGGTGCATTAGTTAACCCAAAAGGCATGACTAACCACTCATATAAACCAAACTTAGTTTTAAATGCAGTTTTCCATTCATCTCCCAATTTCATACGAATTTGATGGTATCCACTACGCAAATCAACTTTGGAGAATATTGTAGAGCCACTCAATTCATCAAGCATATCATCTAGCCTAGGAATAGGATGACGATAACGAATAGTAATATTATTAATGCCTCTACAATCAACACACATACGCGACGTACCATCCTTTTTAGGCACTAGTATAATAGGAACAGCACAAGGACTAAGAGATTCGCGTATATAACCTTTGTCGAGCAGCTCCTGTACTTGACGCATAATCTCCTTCGTCTCCTCTGGATTGGTACGGTATGGTGCACGGTTGGGTAGCGATGCACCGGGAATTAAATCAATTTGATGCTCAATCCCTCGAATAGGTGGTAATCCCGGTGGCACGTCTTGTGGGAAGACGTCAGCGAACTCCTGCAAAATGTTAGTGACAGCAGGGGGCAAAGAGGAAGGCACGTCCTCGAATGAAAATAATGCCTCTTTGCACACAAAAGCATAGCAAACAGATTTGCTGAAATCTAGCTCATCAATATCAGATTTTGTGGCAAGTAAACATGCACTTTTCAATTTAATTTCAGAAACAACACTAGATGGTTTATTATTAGGTTTCATTTGTTGCTCAAATTCTTTTGCCACAATCTGATTTTCACTCTTATTTTTCTCCTGTTTTGCTTTATTAGCTCTATTAATGTCATCTTTCAAAATGGAATCAGGAGTCATAGGAAGCAAAGTAATATTTTTATCCTTATGAACAAGAGTATACTGATTGTTTCTACCATGGTGTACAGAATTTTTATCAAATTGCCATGGTCTACCAAGTAATAAGGAACATGCTTGCATGGGTACCACATCACAATCAACATAATCAGCATATGTAGAGATACTAAAATGCACACGAACAGTACGTGTTACCTTAACCTTGCCGCTGTTGTTGAACCATTGGATGTAGTAAGGATGTGGATGTGGTCTTGTGGTGAGAGATAGTTTCTCCACCATCTCCATGCTAGCCAAGTTGTTACAGCTCCCTCCATCTATGATGACGCGAACAGAACGTTCCTTCACAACTCCCTTTGTATGGAACAAATTATGCCTCTGATTTTGCTCTGCTTGTGTGACCTGCACACTCAAAACACGTTGAGCAACTAAACATTCATACCTGTCAGCGTCTTCAGGAGCCATGTATTGCGTCTCATTTTCAGAATCATCTCCACCATGTTCTTCACGTGTAATAAGAGCCAAAGTCTCCTCATCATAGTCACTAGCGGACTCATACCCACCATCCTCAGTAGCAATCATCACACGCTGAGATTTGCATTCTCTCGCATAATGTCCTCTTCCCTTACAACGACGACAAATAATATCACTTGTGTGCCCTGTTGACGCCATGGAAGAAGAAGAGCTCTGCGCAGGCCCGGCAGGTGTGCTCTTGGCAGAGAGTGGTGGTTGTGCCTGCTTTCTTGTATCACGGCTGGAGGTGGCACCTGATGGAGGTGATGGTGAAGTGGAAGTAGAGGATGCACGTGGTGTCCATGATGAAGGTCGACCTGCAGAAAAGTTAGTTCGCGCCAATGGCCTGTCGATCCTGCACTTCACGTTCAGCTTTACAAGCAAGATGGAATAAACGAGTGATATTATTATAATCCTTATACTCTAGAATGGTCTGAATCTCTTTATTTAATCCACCCATAAAACGTGCAAGCATAGCTTCATTCTCCTCAACAATACCACATCTAATCATGCCAGTTTGTAATTCCTGATAATATTCTTCTACAGAATTTTTCCCTTGTCTTAAGCGCTGCAATTTTTGAAGTAATTCACGTTGATAATATGGTGGAACCCAACGAGTACGCATAGCAGTTTTCAAAGCAGCCCAAGTAGCTGGAACAGGATATAATCTACAATGTTCAGACCACCAAACATGCAAAGCTAGTGAAAGCACAAACAGCAGCAGGAACACGTCTCTCCTCAGGATATTGTAAACATGTAAATCGTTGTTCAGTTTCTAACTCCCAAGTAAGATATATATCAGGAACATATCTACCCTCAAATGGTGGAATATTCAATTTCAGTTTAGGGAGATGGTCATGATCTCGTACCTGAGGTGGTGGTGCCGGCCTACCGTTGCGAATATATACCTGAGGTCGACCTGCTGGTGGTGGTGCTGGTGGCTGCACGTAGTTCTGATTTTGATCAACCTCATCCTCATAATCGCCCGCATAATCGTCATCCTCCTCAGCCGCCGCAGTAGCAGGAGCCAAAGAAGCATCAACAGTAGGTGCAGCGGCACCCGAATTTTGACCAGTCTCAATTGGAACGCGCTGTGCTCGTCCCACTTGATTTGGAAGGCGGCGTTGGAGATGTGGTTGTTGTTGTTGTAGAGGTGCGACATATGCAGCCGGTGGTGGTTGGGGAAGACGCTTGAGTAATTCAGTAAACTTGTTATCCAGCTTTGTCTCGAACGACTTCTCCACGGCATCTATCTTCTCCATAGCCTCTTCAAATCTGTTTAGCACATCTCCCACCTGGCCACTCATCATTTGCTGAAATTTATCATGCAACTCCTTGTTCGTCATGTTCTCCCAATCAGTCTCATCGGCTTGTGATCCTGCCATGGTTAGCAGCAATAGAAACACAAAAGAATATGATCCTACAGACTACTAGGAAGTGGTGGTGATGGTGGTGTGTCACAAATCCTTCAAGCGAATCTCAAATTCTTACCAGTTCTTACCCAGCAGCAGGTGGTGATCGGCAACCGTTGTAGTCAAAACTCTCAAAGCTTGGATAGAGCGATTACCAGGGAGAGTCAAACGCACGATGTAGATGTATGTGGAGCTGGGAAGGCTTATAATATGGTAGCAAAAATGGTCAGCAATAATCAATTCAGAGATGCAAAGTTGAATAAACGCTCAACGACGGTACTGTGCTGGTCCTAGGCTAGACCGTGCTAGAGACGCGAGCCTAGAACACTAACAAAATCACGGCGCTGCACGTAAACAAGGGAAAAGCACACTCTGGAAAAATTTCTCTTTTTTTCGCGCTCTTTTTTTTGCGCTCTTTTTTTTTGCGAAAAATCACTATAATGGCGAGTGTCTCAAAACTCTTCCCAGGTCAAACTGACAGGATAGGCACAAAAAAATTTTGACTATTTTTTTTCGGAAATCAGGGCAGCGACGACGAAAAAGTGCGACAAAAAATCACTATGATGGCGAGTGTCTCAAAACACTCCCCGGGACCTAAAAATAGGATAGGGAAAAAATATTTTTGGTCGCCGAAATTTTGGCCTAAAAACTGCCCGGGGGTCTCCAGACTTTTTTTTTCCGAGACCTACTCAGGCAAGGAAACACGAAACGGAAAATAGATGGATCTCTAAAACAAACCGAATATGAAAAGAACTCGGATTGGTGGTGGATATATGGTGGTAGGATATGGCAGCGGTGGTGGTATATGGTAGCGGTGGTGGTATATGGATACGGATCGGTGTTGGTATATGGATACGGATTGGTGGTGGTATATGGATACGGATTCAGAGCGGTGGCGGATAAGCAATGGTGGTAGATGGCAAGGCGATGATGATGGTGCGGCGGCGGCGTGACAACTTATGACCAGAACTCGAAACTCTAAAAGACTAGACTCTAAGACCAGCAACTTGACACGACGATGCAACCGCAAATTCAACAAAGCAAAAACCCTAAAAAGATTATGCAAAGGCTCAGATTGGTTCGGATATGATGAACTAACCCTAATTTTTTTGTGGCTTTTTCGTGGACTGTAGGTATGAAGAACAGACTCGATCTAAACTACGAAAAACTGTAAAATCTCACCGAGCAACCTGGAAATCTGATACCACTTGATAGAGGCAAAGGTGTCCCGTCTTTCGATGAGATGATGGATATCGCTTTGGTGGAAGTCGACTTTGACGATCCGACTACGAACGTGCGATGACGTCGCGCCTTAGCAATCGCTAAACCAACTCCGAGAGGTTATTGACCACGCCGGAGCACGATCAACCTGACCACGAGGGTCTGTTTCCTGCGAGCAAACGAAGAACAAGCAAGAAACTGAGATTGCAATCTGGATATTGCGAATATAAGATGAAAGCTTTATTGATCAAGGTGGGGTTCTGTGACGCCTTTGTCTGGTCGTTGAACACAAACGAAGTACGCGAAGTTGCAGCTATGGCGAACTTTTAATCTAAACAAAACCCAAAGTCTAAACGACGCCCTAAGGGCTGTATATATGGAGGAAGAGGGGGGAATTTCGTGGCCCTTGGGGAAGGGGTCCGAAACCAACCCTATCTCTTGTTTCCCCACACATACGGACTCTAAAAATAGCCTATACTCAAGTATTTCGAAATTACATGGGCCTGGCCCAATAATAAGGTGACGCAGCACCTAGAATAGCCTCTGGACGAAAGTTATGAAGTATCATCTTGTATATTTCGTCCAAGGCTTCATGCACGCATTATGGTGGCTTCAACGTCCTGAAATCATCACTTGTAACTCCGTTCTTGTTCCCCATGCGCATGCCATCATCTCCATGCTTGTTCTTGCTCCAATGTTCATCCTTCTCAAAGCTAGGCCCTTCATTTGTAAGCAAAACAAATGTATCCAATTTAGGCAGCATCATATTCTCATGAACATTAGAATCATTACCAAGAAACGAAAGTACCTGGTAATTTAATTGGCATGCGCGAGCTCTAGTAATTGGTCCAGTAGTATAGCAGCAGGGGCTGTGGGTGTAACAATGGTATTGATGTCCTCATCATATGATATGAAGAATTTGTAATGCATGATGAAATACAGTGACTGATGTAACTCAGCATGCGTGCATTAACATAACTGAGGAAATAGCATGCAGAAAAACATAGCAGAAGTATCAGACCACCATCGGCTTTAAGTTTACAACTCGATGCAACAAAGTCTTCAAAAGAACGAGAGTTGTAACTTAATAAAAAGGCCCATAGATAGAGAGACCCTCTTGAAGACTAACTCAAATTCCTCCCCCTTTGTCATGAAATGACTAAAAGGGACGAAAAATGAGGACTAACGCCCCTGAAGAATATCACGAAGTCGATGGAGGAGTGCCAGCGTTGTTGGGGTCGGTTGTTGAAGTAGGGCCTGCCGCAGTGTGGTCCAAATCTTCATGCTCATCAGTCTCACACGATGAAGAATATGAGCTGGCCACCAAGGAAGGAACTTTGACTTTCTTGAATTTCTACGACAGTGGCTGAGACCAGTCAAAGTCCTGCTTGAAGCCCATCTGCTTGAGATCTTCTTCGCCATAAAGATGAGACAGAACAGCCCAGGTGCGACCGAAGACTTCATGGAGGTAGTAATGGTTTTTCTTCACTGCATTGTGGGTAACAGTGATGTTGTGAAGAATAGAACCAAACTGACTTTGACCCATTTATGGTTGCGATCGACCTTCTAATGAAGACTGAGGAGAAGCTCACGATCATTCATCACCCTTGGAGCTGTGCCTTGAGGATTTTGCTTTGAAGCATTGGCGGCAGAGTCATGAGTGGCAGAGTCATCATTGGTGGAGTAGGATGCAGCTTTGCGGAACTGACCATCCAATGGACGAATGCCTTCATCAATAACAGCAGGTGCCTTGCCCTTCTCATCAGCTGAGGAAAATGTCCACTTGAGGATTTATATAGTGGGAAAGTAGCTAGATGATTTTGAAAGTCAGCCTTGTAATTGATTGAAGACCTTGATCTGAGGAATCTCATAATCCAGGGAGCGTAAGGCTTCAATTCAAAAGGTGACAATGCAACATTGGCCAGAGTCCTCATGAAGAAATCATGGTAGTTGACAGGAACGCCATGCATGATGTAAGCAGATTCTTCATGATGCCAATGACTTCTTCTTCATTCGAGTCGTGGCCTTTGATTGGACTCAATGGCTTGGTCAGAACACGATAGACAGTCCGTGGCACATACAACAATTCCTTCACGGGGAATTTGGTCCTTGGGGCTTGACCAGGCTTCAGCGGTTTCATCAAAACTTGCATGTAATGGTCAGATGGCTCAGGTTCATGGTAGATGAGCTGCGCACCTTCAGTGGAGGACTGACAGGCATGGCATGAAGCAATTCAGAGGCCGGTGCTTTGAAGTGAGTGTTTTCTGTCATCCAGTCCAACACCCAAGAATTTACACTGCAGCATTGCCAGTGATGTGCAGCGTCGCGTAGAACTGAAGAATCAGTTCTTCGTTCCAGTCAACGATGTCGGTGTAGAAGTTTAGCAGCCTAGCATCATAGAGGACATCGAGGACTAGGGCGAAGCAAGGTAACGATTCCATATCCACATGAGGAATATGCTCTTGGTCAAAGACTTTGTCCTTATCAAAAAGAAGTGAAGGAATAGAAGTTGGCTTGGCTTGCGGTCCAGAAATGCTTCCTTCGTAGACGAGCAGAGTCATAAGGATTGTAATCTATGAAGAATACATGCTCATGGAAGAAATCATCAGCCTTGAATTTCTGCTTCTTGGAGAAGGGATTCTTCGTCTTGGGCTGAGGAGTATCAGTCAAAGTCATCACAGCCTCGGGAATCACATTCTCAGGAACCACAGGCAGAGGAATTTCAGTTTCTGCTTCAGTAGCAGCCTGGGTCTTCAGTTCTTCATCAACATTAACATCAGCACTAGTGGCTGGA
The DNA here is from genome assembly GCF_018294505.1 of Triticum aestivum. Taxonomy (NCBI): domain Eukaryota; kingdom Viridiplantae; phylum Streptophyta; class Magnoliopsida; order Poales; family Poaceae; genus Triticum; species Triticum aestivum. The sequence continues at coordinate 342,961,039 of NC_057814.1, forward strand.
ATTTCTTCAGGAATGGAAGGAGTGGAGTGAGGTTCTTCAGAGCCCATTTGAACTTCAGTGTGCACTCAGGACTGAGGAATTTGTTGCAGTGGCGTGAACATGGGAGAGTTGGGGTGATGACTTTCCCAAAAGTCATCATTCATCACTTGAGTGGTGCTCCCAATATCCACGTCTTCATCTTCTCCATTCAATTCTTCAACGCCTGCCTCTTCAGCTGTGAACTAAGGCATAGGCGATGAGACAACTGGGGTTGAAGGGATATTATCCACTTCAATTTCTTCGTCCAACTGCTCTGGAGAAGCAGCAGAAGGAACATCTTCATCAGATCCGCTTGGGATCTCATAATCCTCACCAAAGGGAACGAGTTCCTTTGATGGCATACTGGAGACAGGGATAGCATCAATTGGATTCTCAAAAGAGCTTGTCAATGTCTTCATCTTCTTCGGTGCTGAAGAATCTGATAAAGTAGATGCTTTCCTCTTCTCACTGCTGCTTGCTCCGCAGCCTTGGTTTTCTTCGCTTCTAATGCAGAAGGAAGAGTGGGACTGCGTTGGTGCAGGAGGAGCAGAAGAAATTGGTTCATTTTCCTCAGGCACAACTGGTGCAGTTGGCCTGACAGGTTCAGTTTCTTCAGGCACAGTGGCAGATGCTTCAGCTGGCCTGGCTTGTTCCTCAAGCGCAACACTAGTTGTTGCCCTGGCAATTTCATCAGCCGCTAGAATAGCTTCATCAACCCTGGTACTAGCAGTTTCATCAGCAGTCTGATTTTCATCAGCGGTGCTAGCATGGTCTTCAGTGGGCTGAGCAGATGCTTCACCCTGAAGAGATTCATCATTTGAAGTGAATTCTTCAGCTAACTTCACAAATCTGACTTTGGCTCCAAGCCAATCGGTGCGGTAGACGTTGAATTCATCACTGAGTCCTTTGATCTAAGTTTGGATAGCAACAAGTTCATCATTTCTCATATTGACAACATTTTTCTGCAGAAAGCGCTCCTTCTTGTATTGGCCTTTCTTCAGTTGCCTGGCCTTTTCAAACTTACATTTTTCTTCGCCAATGAAGGCGGTCACACTAGTAGAAAAAGGGCCATCTGTCCCGGTTCGTAAGGCCCATATGTCCCGGTTGTGGAACCGGGACTAAAGGGTCGTTACTAAAGCCCTAGGCCTTTAATCCCGGTTCTTACACGAACCGGGACAGATGGGCCTCCACGTGGCCGCTGCGGCGAGCCCAGGCACGAGGGCCTTTGGTCCCGGTTGGTGGCACCAACCGAGACCAAAAGGCATCCACGCGTCAGCAGCTCGCAGGAGCTGATGTTTTTGTTTTTTGAAAGGGGGTGGGTTTAGGGGGTTTTGGGGGGTTAATTTAGGTGTTTCATATATTGTGTTAGCTAGCTAATTAATAGAGAGAAGTGTCCTCTCTTATCTCCGTGCTTGGTCGACGCTACGTACTATACGTATAGAGAGGAGTCGACACGCTAGCTAGTAAGCAAATGAAGGAAACAGAAGATCGTCATGAACATATGCATACAGAGAGAAGTGATATCGGCCTCTCCTTCTCCGAGAGATTGGTCGAACAACAAGTTTTCGTATATCTATCCGACGATACTGGCTACATATATACAATATAAGATCTCTTACAATATAATCCCCTAATTATATATGAACTCAGGGTCCACATGGTATTCTCCGTCTTTATTGATCACGTGGTCAAGAAAGAATGCCGCCAATTCCTCTTGAATTGCTCGCATGCGATCTGGTGCTAGGAGTTCATTCCGCATCCGAAACATCTAATTTGAAGAAGGGGGTCAATACATATATATGAATGAATGAAACTCAACACAAATGATGGTAATAAAATAAAATTGTGAATATTATTGCTTACGCACTTCATATTGTTTGTTAGCGTAGCCCCGCTCACAGCTCATGTGGCGGATGGACTCGCAAACGTAGTATCCACAATAATCATTCCCGGCTTCCTGCCACAACCACTTTACAAGAAATAGAGGTCAATCAAACTGATAAGCAAGCATGCTAAATGGTATTCATGAAACTAGCGCTTGAATCACTAGGAGATGCGCAGAACTAGCTAGTAGTACTTACTTTCGGGTGTGTAAATCGCAGCTTCCTCGGCAGTCCCGGAGCTTTTGAGGTGAATTTTTTTGAAACCCTGTCAGACAAAGAAAACAATTACTTGATATCAGGAAATGAACTAAGTTGCCGATATGATCGATTTAACTTACTTCTCGAGCATTTCAGTCATGTCCGCATACTCCTGGGGATTTTTTTCATCTCGAGTCTAAGACGGTTACTAGTCCCTGCTCAAGCTTAATCTCTAGGAGAATATAGTGGAACCTGCGCACGCATGCATAACTCATCAATTACATTACTATAACCTCGACTAATAAGGGAAACCGAATATGCACAAGACAGTAACACTCACTTGAAGTTGTAAGGAAAGAGTATTATATCTTTGTTTTGTTTTATTACCAACGATCGTAGCAAGTTGGCCTCGATATCTTTGGCTTGAAATTGAACCGTAAATTGATCTATGAGATTTGTGTTAATGAACCCAATATTACCGATTTGTCTTTTCTTCAATTCGGCGATCTTCAATCTGCATAATATAGTGAGGGTAATTATATATACATGCAATGAAAGAGCTGAGCTATATATAGAGACTTAAGGACAGAAGTAGTACTTACATATAGTAGCAAGTGACCGTTAATTTATTGAGGGCCTTTTGATTGAAAAACTGGAAGAACTCCTCAAATGGAACACACAACAGTTCAATTCCAACGAGGTCATGCTCCTCTTTAACTCTCAGCGTCAAAGTATTCACCCCCAGACTCTCTGCAGGTTTTCATGTACCAATCATGGAATCATCGCATCATCGTTGTTAGAGATCTTTCATCTTTGACGAGAGGCTTCTGGTAATGGTATTTGTGTTCGTCCACCTCCAAGAAATCATAATGTACATCATCGGGCAGGTAATATCCAAGATTGGTATTGGGCAAAATCTCCGGATGATTAGCGACGATATCGCTAGACACCTTGAGCGGGGGGCACGATTGGTTCGCTTGTTCGCCGAGCTGGGCAAGTTTTTTCCCAGCTCGTCATTCTGCTAACCTTTGATCACTGATAGTACTTCCCGACCGCTCCACTTCGATAAATGCCTTTTCAATAATGCGATCATAGTTGGATTGTGGCGGAGAAGGTGGTGCTCGCTTCAGGGCATCGATAGTGCGCTTTGCTTTCATCGGATCTCTTCCGCCCTTGTTGACGAGGCAGAGAAGGAGGAGGTTGGCTGCTCGGGCGCGCCGACGCAGACAGAGAAGGAGGCGGAGTGCCGCCACGCGCCGGAGAAGGAGGCTGAGTGCCCTGATCACTCGTCGGAGGAGGGGGCGGAGGAGGAGGCGGAGTGCCCTGACTCGCCGGAGGAGGAGGAGGAGGCGGAGGCGTCTAGTTCGGAAGGTTGATGAGCTCCTTTCGCCATAGGCATGGAGTCTTCAGAGAAGAACCCAGCTGAGTTTCCCCTTCACCGGTAGGGTGGTCAAGCTCGAGGTCCTCAAATCCCTCCGTTATTTCGTCCACCGTCACCCTAGCATATCCTTCTGGAATCGGACAGCAGTGAAAAGTTGCGCCGGGTTCAGGAGGTTGAACAGAGCCGACAGCCGCCTTGACTTTGAAGTTCTGCCATTGCGTCATAAGGTGGCAATGTTGAGACTCCATGATAGCATCCACGGGGTAGCTAGCAGGAGCCGTCAAGACATGCTCCAGCTGAAGCAGCTCGGTGGAAGCCACGCTGCTTCTCCGCGGAGATGGCGGGGTAGCTTCGGGGTAGCTTCGGCAGGTCGCTTGCTGCGAACTGCGTCTCGTTCCTCTAGCACTTGTACCCTTTCATGCAGCTTATTCAGTTGGGTCTGCTCCACTTTCTTCCTTCTCTCCTAGCATTTGTAACCGCCTGCGTCCGGAAACCCAGCCTTCCACGCAACGGAGCCTGGCGTGCCTCGTGTCCGTCCAGGGTACTTAGGATTCCCGAGGGCCATTGTGAGCTCGTCGTTCTCTCTGTCTGGAACGAACGTCCCTTGCTGCGCTGCATCGATATACCGCTGAAGCTTCTTGACGGGTATGTTAAGTTGGTCGTTCGTCCAAACGCACTTCCCTGATACATGGTCCAAGGTTCCGCCAACCCCGAAGAACCAAGTCCGGCAACGGTGTGGCCAGTTCAATGTCTCTGGTTCGACCCCTTTATGAAGCAGGTCATTCTCAGCCTTTGCCGACAATGCGGGGCTTTCAGGTAGCCACCTGACCCCGTGTGATGGTGAAGCTGCTTCTTCGCAACATTTTTCTTGTTTATTGCTGACATCTTCTTACTCTTGTCCGATGTCTTGTGGGCCACAAATGCGAGCCAGTGATCTCTGATCTTCTCATACCGGCCGGTGAATTCTGGTGTCTTTTCTAGGTCGACAAACGATGTTTTCAGCTCATTCTTCCACCTCCTGAATAGTTCTGCCATCTTCTTAAGAGCATGAGACTTGATCAATTGCTCTTTAACCGGCTTCTCCGGATCCTCCTCTGGCGGTAGGACGAAATTTGCCTTCAGCGCGGTCCAAAGATCATCTTTCTGCATATCGTTGACATAAGACACCTCAGGGTCTTCCTTCTTAGGCTTAAACCATTGGTGGATGCTGATCAGGATCTTGTCCCTAACAAGAACCCTGCACTGAGCAGAAAATGTGATGAGGACATCAATACCATTGTTACACCCACAGGCCCTGCTGCTATACATACTGGACCAATTACTAGAGCTCGCGCACGCCAATTAAATTACCAGGTACTTTCGTTTCTTGGTAATGATTCTAATGTTCATGAGAATATGATGCTGCCTAAATTGGATACATTTGTTTTGCTTACAAATGAAGGGCCTAGCTTGGAGAAGGATGAACATTGGAGCAAGAACAAGCATGGAGATGATGGCATGCGCATGGGGAACAAGAACGGAGTTACAAGTGATGATTTCAGGACGTTGAAGCCACCATAATGCATGCATGAAGCCTTGGACGAAATATACAAGATGCTACTTCATAACTTTCGTCCAGAGGCTATTCTAGGTGCTGCGTTACCTTATTATTGGGCCAGGCCCATGTAATTTCGAAATACATAAGTATAGGCTATTTTTAGAGTCCGTATGTGTGGGGAAACAAGAGATAGGGTTGGTTTCGGACCCCTTCCTCAAGGGCCACGAAATTCCCCCCCTCTTCCTCCATATATACAGCCCTTAGGGCGTCGTTTAGACTTTGGGTATTGTTTAGATTAAAAGTTTGCCATAGCTGCAACTTCGCGTACTTCGTTTGTGTTCAGCGACCAGACAAAGGCGTCAGAGAACTCCACCTTGATCAATAAAGCTTTCATCTTATATTCGCAATATCCAGATTGCAATCTCAGTTTCTTGCTTGTTCTTCGTTTGCTCGCAGGAAACAGACCCTCGTGGTCAGGTTGATCGTGCTCCGGCGTGGTCGATAATCTCTCGGAGTTGGTTTAGCGATTGCTAAGGCGCGACGTCCTCGCACGTTCATAGTCGGATCGTCAAAGTTGACTTCCATCAAAGCGATATTCATCATCTCATCGAAAGACGGGACACCTTTGCCTCTATCAAAATGCTTCCTTGGTCCGGATGGGTTCAATCTGTTGGCCATCGCGCGGGATTGCTATGATCTCAAACCTTTCATCCGAGCGCAACTTTTTCTTCGGGCCTCGTTTCTTTACCAAAGTTGTGCTCGATACGGAGGGCTAGAAAAAAGAAGAAAGACGTGAGTTAATTAATATGTGTACATACCAAAACAATGAATGCATCAATTAGCTAGTCAGCACAGACTTAACTAATATATATACCTGGCCAGACTCTGTTCGGTCACCGGAGCCGTCATCACGGTCTCCTTCTTGCACCGGCATTTGGTCACCGGAGCCATCATAATCATGTCTTTCCTCCTCCATTATTTGATCACCGTAGCCTGCTTCTTCACCCTGTCCTTCCAGACCATCATTATCGTTAAGATACGACAAGACATCAGCTTTGGCTAAGATTATGTCCCCCAACACCACTTCTGCTGCCTCGTCTCGTCCGTGCTCCATTATTTCTGCAAATATTACAACATGGCAATTATTATACAAACATGACAGCAGGTGGATATATTAGTGGCAAACGTAGACCTAGCTACCTAATCACGAGAAGGAATCATATTAGTGGCCTCGACGCTTCTCTAGGGTTTGGGGTGGCCTCGGCAATGCTTCAAGGGTTCGGGGTGGCCCCGATGACAACGCTCTTTTAACTTGGTAAATTTGGGTGGCCTCGGCAACGCTTCAAGGATTCATATGCAAAAGCCATGGATTTCTTCAATACTTTGACACTAGCTCGGCAACCTCTCGACCCCTCGGTCCCTCGACGACCCACGAACCCTCGACCCCTCGACCCTCGGCCCCTCAGCCCCTCGACGACCCTCGAACCCTCGGCGACCATTGACCCTCTACCCTAGCTAGTTCCCGACCCTCGCCCCCTCGAACCCTCGTCGACCCCCTCCCCCCTCATGTCGAAATTATCGGGGAGGGGGTATATCGACCCCCCCTCATGTTGAAGTTATCGAGGAGGTGGTATATCGACAACGACATACCCAATAAAAAATAAGAAGATGGAGAAGAAAAAAAAGAGGAGAAGAAGAAAGGAATAGAGGAGAAGATCGAAGAAAAAAAGAAGAAAAAAAAGAGGAGAAGAAGAAAGGAATAGAGGAGAAGAAGAAAAAAATATTCTATTTTTTCTTCTTCTCCTCTATTCCTTTCTTCTTCTCCTCTTCTTTTTCTTCTTTTTTCCTCTTCTTAATTATTTATTTCTCCTCTTCTTCCTCTCCTCTTCTTCTCCTTTCTTCCTCTTCTTATTTTCCTTTTTCCTGTCCTTCTTCCTTCTTAATATCACTTAGCAACTTTTGCAACGATAGGGGGGGTGCTCCCGTGGTCTAAAATCGGTCTATGCACGATAGAAAATTCTGAAAAAATACATCTATGATCCCTCATACATACATACATACAAAAAATTGAGAAGAAGAAAAAAAGAGGAGAAGAAGAAGAAGAAGAAGAAGGAAAAATAGAAGAAAAAAAGGAGAAGAAGAAAAAATAGAAAAAGTTGCTCGATGACCCTCTTATTTTTTTCTCTTCTTCTCCTTCTTCCTTCTTCCTCTTTTCTTCCTTTTCCTTATTTTCCTTCTTCCTCGATGACCCTAACCCTAAACAGTACAACTTCCTCGATGTCCCCGCCTCTCTCATGAACAAAAAAAATCTATGAATAAAAAACATCATATTCTATCAACAAAAAAACATCATATTTCATCCACATCCATGCATACATCATATATATGATCGCTTATTCCAAAAAAAATCATATTCTATAAAAATAATCATATATATGAACAATAACAATTATGATAACAAGCATATATATCATCATATATATGAAAAAAACAAGCATATATATGAAAAAGAACAAGCATATATATCATCATATATATGAAAAAAAGGACAGGGAGGGCGCCGGCCGGACCAAGATGAGGAGGGGCGCGGGGTCAGCGGTGAGGACGGCGACGGGGCAGGGGGCGCGCGCTCGGGGTAGGGGCGACGACGACGGCGGGGGCGGGCCGGGGCGGCACGCGTCGGGGAAGGGGCGACGAGCGGCGATGGCGTCGGGCGAGGGGCGCGGGCGACGGCGAGGGCGCGGGCGAGGGAGGGCGACGGCGAGGGCGCGGGCGACGGCGACGACGGGCACGGGCGACGGCGACGGCGGGGGCGGCGGGGGGCGTCGGGGCAGCCTGGCGGCATCAAAGTCGTCGGCATCGTCGGGGCGGCAACTGCGAGATGAGAAGTGAAATTTTTCTAAGTGTTGGCTTATATAGCCACACCTTTGGTCCCGGTTGGTAGCACCAACCGGGACCAAAGCCCCCTTTAGTCCCGGTTGGTGCCACCAACCGGGACCAAAGGTCTCTTTTCAGCAGCCCAAAGGGCGGGAAACAGGGACCTTTCGTCCCGGTTGGTGGCACCAACCGGGACTAAAGGGGGGCATTGGTTCCGGTTGGTTCCACGAACCGGGACCAAAGGGTCGCACTGGTTCCGGTTGGTGCCACCAACCAGGACCAAAGGCCTTGTGCTGGCACGGCGCGGTGGGAAGTTTAGTCCCACCTCGCTAGCTGAGAGATGTCAACACCTGTTTATAAGCTGCGTTGCGGCTCAGGTGCTGAGCTCCTCTCTAATATGCAGGCAGTACTTGCCTACCCTTATCACTGCCATGTTGCCCCTATTGGGCCTGCGGGCCTTCATCTTGGCCCATGTACAGATGGGTTTCTAGTCGTATGCAGGCCGTGTGGCCCATTTTTTTATTTTTTTAATTTTTTCTGGTATTTTTTTGTTTTTTGAATTATTTATTTTCTTGACTTTTCCTTTATTTTTTTATGCTTTGTGCTTTTAGGTCAGAATAATTATAAACTTTTTGTTACTCCATTAGTTTCCAAATTTGAATAGTTTAAATTTTAATTCTTATGATAATTCTTTCTTCTTTTCATGTTTTGAACAGAAAATACTTTGATAATTTTAGTTGCATAAATTTTATATAATTTTAGTTTAAAAAATACTAGAGGTTTATAAAAGCTTTTTAGTTGATTCCTTTTGCTATTAGAGTTTTATAAAAGTTTTTAGTAGATTTTCTTTTTGCTATTAAAGAATATTATAGTTTTGTTTTAGTTGATCATAACAGAATATTTTAATTGATTATTTTTAGTTCATTCTTTTAGCTATTAGTTCATTTTTTTGCTATTAGTTCATTCTTTTTTATATTAGTTCATTCTTTGAGCTAAATGACTCTGAAATTGAAAAGCACTACAAATAAACTCTGAAAAGGTTGAAAGTTGGCATGGTATCATCATTTCACCCACATAGCATGTGCTAAAAAGTGGAGAGGGTTATGGGAAAAACTGGATGCACTTCGTGTACAAAATGGACAATCTTTTTCGAAGTATCGTGGTTTAGGACGAAAACTCATCTGTTACAAAGGGATTTCATTTTTTTGAACTTATTTGAACTCCAGACATTTTGTGTGTTCAAAATGCACCATTCAAAGCCAGTCCATCAATTTTCAACCCTTTCTGACTTCATTTGTTATTTTTCATGCATTTACTGATTTTTTTGGCTATAAGACCCTGAAATTGAAAAGCATTTCAAATGAACTCTGAAAAGGTTGGAAGTTGGCATGGTATCATCATTTCACCCACACAGCATGTGCTAAAAAGTTCAGAGGGTTATGGGAAAAGCTGGATGCACTTCGTGTACAAAATGGACAATCTCATTCGAAGTATCATGGTTCGGACGAAAACTCATCTGTTACAAAAGGGATTTCATTTTTTTGAACTTATTTGAACTGCAGACTTTTTGTGTGTTCAAAATGCACCATTCAAAGCCACATCATCAATTTTCAATCCTTTCTAACTTCATTTGTATTTTTCATGCATTTACTGATTTTTTTAGCTATAAGACCCTGAAATTGAAAAGCATTTCAAATGAACTCTGAAAAGGTTGAAAGTTGGCATGGTATCATCATTTCACCCACATATCATGTGCTAAAAAGTTGAGAGGGTTATGGGAAAAACTGGATGCACTTCGTGTACAAAATGGACAATCTCTTTCGAAGTATCAGGGTTTCATACGGAAACTCATCTGTTACAAAGGGATTTCATTTTTGTGAACTTATTTGAACTCCAGACTTTTTGTCTGTTCAAAATGCACCATTCAAAGCCACATCATCAATTTTCAACCCTTTCTGACTTCATTTGTTATTTTTCATGCATTTACTGATGTTTTGAGCTATAAGACCCCGAAATTGAAAAGAATTTCAAATGAACTCTAAAAAGGTTGAAAGTTGGCATGGTACCATCATTTCACCCACATAGCATGTGCTAAAAAGTTGAGAGGGTTAGGGCATGGACAACACATAAAACCATTCTGCTTGTTCGCCTCAGCCACTTCGAGAAAATTATGCAGGCCCTTAGTGTACTCGGAGGTGTGTCTGTCACCGTACATCCATTGCCGGTTCATTTGCGTGCATTATATATAATTATGTGTGTCAAAAACCATTATAGATTCACATGGATGGATAAGTGACCAAGTTAATAGTAGTTCATCATCACATTAAAACCAAAGTACATACATAGTTCAAATTGAACAACATATAGCTCTCCAGAGTATCTAGTTAAACCATACATTTAAACTATGTAAAACCTTTCAATGCAACAACAAATGCGATCATAATCACAACCAAGGTAACAATTGATCCAACGGCATAATGATACCAAGCCTCGGTATGAATGGCATATTTTCTAATCTTTCTAATCTTCAACCGCATTGCATCCATCTTGATCTTGTGATCATCGACGACATCCGCAACATGCAACTCCAATATCATCTTCTCCTCCTCATTTTTTTATTTTTTCCTTCAAGTAATTGTTTTCTTCTTCAACTAAATTTAACCTCTCGACAATAGGGTCGGTTGGAATTTCTGGTTCAACCACCTCCTAGATAAATAAAATCTATGTCACGTTGGTCGGCATAATTGTCATAAACAATAAATGAACCAAATAGTTATAAAAAGATAATATATAACACATCCGAATCATAGACAGGACGAGGGCCGACGGGGGCGGATACCAAAACCATCGCACTATATAATAACAAGAAATGATAGAAGTAAGAAAATTAGACAAGTATCTATCTGAAGTAAGAATTTTTTTCTTTCAGAAAGAAGATAAGAACAAGAGGCTCACCACGGTAGTGCCGGCGACGAGATCGGCGCGGGCGATCGACGGCGGTAAAGACGGGGATGGGACGTGACGGACCGCTAAACCTAGACAAATCTCGGGAAAAATGGAGCTCGGAGGTCGATCTTCGAGAGGAGAAAGCTTAACTAGTGTGGCTCGGGCATTTCATCGAACACCTCATGTGCATAGGAGGTGAGCTAGAGCACCCAAATGCCCTCCCCTCGCCAGCCAGAAAAAACATAGCACTGTGGAGTGCTCTGCTGCGGCGATGGGGTATATATAGGCAACTCATTTGTCCCGGTTCGTGGCAGGAACCGGGACTAAAGCTCCCCCTTTTGTCCCGGTTCTAGGCACGAACCGGGACCAATGTATGTGGGCCAAGAGCGAGGACCATTGGTCCCAGTTCGTGCCTAGAACCGGGACAAATGGGTCCAGATGAACCGGGACCAATGCCCACGAGGCCCTGGCCGGCCCCCTGGGCTCACGAATCGGGACAAATGTTCCCCATGGGGTCCGGTTCATGCAGAACCGGGACTAATGGCCGAACCAAAGCCCTGTATTCTACTAGTGTCGGCATGTGACTTTGGCCAGGAGTGAGCTTGAAGTCAGGCACTGGTGTGTTGGGGTCCTTGTGCCAGAGATCAATGTACTCAAGGATCAGCTTGGGATCCAGTAGGAGAGGAACTTCACTTCCTTTGGATCTAGCGGCCCTCTACTGTCTATCTCTGATGATTTCAGCAAGTTTTGAGAGCTCGAGCGAGGGAGTGAGGTCGAGCGGAGTAAAACCAGACTGAGTAAGGGGTGGGGTATATATAGCCGAGGTGAAAATTTGTTCGCCCGAAGAAAATGGACGAACGTGCCCCTGACCCTTCTCATTCTTGTGACATGTGTCACCCACGTACAGAGAGGTGGAGATCGTGGGTGAATAGATAAGTCCCATCTTAGAATGTGGAACAGTTTGAGAGGCAAAAGCCGAAAATTCAGATTAGAATATTTTAACGTTTCGTTCGCAATTTCTTCAGCTGACAAGGACAAAGTGAAGATTTTGAACGGGTTTCAAATAGAACGCACGTGAATAATTGGTGAACAGATTGGGTTGAGTTTAGCATAGAGGGGGAAGGGTCCGATCACATTCACTTAGCAGAAAAAGCAACTTGAAGAAATAGCAATAAGTGAATGCTGTAGAGGACATAAACTCATATATATATATATATATATATATATATATAGGTCTATTATGATAACACCCCTTAAGAGTCTTATTCTAATAACACCAGCCTTATTCTGCACACCCCCCAACAGATCGCCGCCGACCCTCCCCTCCCGACCTTCTTCCACGGCAGTGGCCTGGGATCACCGTCGCCCCTCCCCTCCCGGCCTTCTACCGCGGCAGTGGCCTGGGAGCGCCGCCGCCCCTCCCCTCCAGGCCTTCTTCCGCGGCAGCGGTCTGGGAGCGATGCCGCCCCTCCCCTCCCCGCTTTCTCCCGCAGCGGTGGCCTGGGAGCACCACCGCCCTCCCCTCCCGGCTTCTTCCGCGGTGGCGGCCGGCAGCGACGCCGCCCCTCCGCTCCTGGCGTTCTTCCGCGGCAGCGGCCAAGCAGCGACGCCGCCCGTCGCCTCTCGTCCTTCTTCTGCGGCAGCAACCGAGCAACACCTCCCCCACCAGCATATCGACCTTCTTCCACGGCAGCAGCTCGGTAGCGCCGCCACCGAACTCCTCCGGGCCTGCAATTAGTTGTACTTCATCAGATGTGGATTGGTGCTGCCTCGACATCAAACCAATTCGAGCAAGGAGGACTGTGCGCAAGGTTCCTTCATCCACGACATCTTCTTGGAATAAGTCTGCAACGACATTCAGAGCAAACCCTCCGTCTCCGTTCACCTTGAGCAAGGTCCAGACCGCTCATGAACTTCCGAAGGGCAAGTGGACTGCACGGGCGAACGCGAAAGTTGTGCAGACGGACGAGAAGGGAACTTCCTCGTGCAAACGCAAGAAATCACTGCAACACGAGGTAAGCAGTACACTTCCTCAACCATCTCAGTTTAGTTATTCCAGACAAAGCAGTACACGCAGTCCAGTACGCCTAGAAAAATGATGCAGTGCGGTTGCTTCGGTTCGTTGTGGGGGGAAATGCAGTGCACTTGCTCAGTTATGCAGTACGCTTGTGTAGGTTCATTACGGATAACGATGCAGTGCGGTTGCTTCAGTTCACCTTGTGGGGTGATGCAGCCAGCTTGTAATACTCACAGTACCCTTTCAAACACATTGCAGTTCACATCATTCAGTTCATTTAACCTGACAATGCAGCTCGGTCATTTTGTGTGCAGGAAATGACGTTCAGCAGATACAAAATGCCACGATTAATTGACAACACTGAGAACAACAACTTTCAGAAGAGTGAAGCTTCTTCTTAAAGAGATACTGGCTGGGTTACCCCTGAGATTCCTCGAGGATTCTTCACGACAACAAACAGGGTGCAGTACTCTCCGGAAGAGGATTTTTTCCAGGAAGAAGAGGTAGTTGAAGATGACGATGATGTCACATTCATCTGGGAGGGCACTCACCGACGGGATGATGAAGATGATGACTATGAAGATGAGCCAATAACAGTTCTCAACCCAGAGTATAAGCACGAGTTCACTATGTTTGGACGGCATGTCCGAACAGACAATGATGATGTAGTTGAACACGATGTTGCAGCAGATGATGATTATGACTATGATGAAGTGCCACCGCTCCAAAATTTTCGAACCAATCGACTGAGACATAGTCACAACACTGGATTACCACCACGTCCACCTGTTGCACCCCAAAACAGAGCTCAGCGTCCACCTGCTGCACCGAAAAACAGAGCTCCAAGTAGACCTGCTGCATCAACTTTGACACTGCGACCACCAACGGTGCCTCGGTCAAAAGTCAACAGCAGGTACAAATCTTCCTCACTATTGCCGCCGCGAGATCCTCAACTACACAGATCTGCTATAACCCCGCCATGTCCAATACAATCCGGCGAGCTGCAAACACCATCGGGTGAACGACTCTACACACATGTAAGTTTATGTTCTGAAAATAAATAGTTGCAGTCCATTCAGATAACATTGCAGTGCACACTAATATTTCTTCTGAGGATTCACCTAGCATCTAATACATTGGATTCTTCTGAAAACTTAGGAACATTGCAATGCTTTATTAAATTCGTATGCACTCCTCGTATTTAAAAAACAGAACAGAACAAATTATCTCATAGAGCATTGCACTTAATGCAGGATAAAAACATGCCGCTGAACCTCATACCTGCCGCTGGAATGAAGTTCACCACGTATGACAAGGCATGGGACTTTTACAACAATTATGCAAGATGTGCAGGGTTTGGCCATACGCAAGAGGGAAAAACACAGGACAAATGCCTACATTGTCTGCTCAAGAGAAGGGACGCACAAGCAGACTGTGTCAGATTATCACCGGAAACGTCAGAAGACATCAAAAAGGATTGACTGCAAGGCAAAGATTAGAGTCAAAAAGAGGAAGGATGGCAAATTTGTGATAGAAATGGTTGAACTCAACCACAATCACAAGATGCTGGAAAGCCCCGGGATGCTTTTGCACATGCAATCGCACAAAAAAGACGATCATTTGATAGACCAGTTAGTGAAAGACATGCAACTGGACAACCACACACATGCTCAGATGATGTCAACACTGTCGCGTATGTCTGGTGGTCTGAAGTACATGGGACATACTAGCCGCGACTGGGTAAACAAGTAAGCACATCAGAGAGAATATTGCTTGAGCATCCTGTCGGTAATTATTTCCTGTTTGATGAGACGAGTTTGCATTGCGTTTGAAAATGCAGGAAACAAAAGTTTGCCAGAGAAGAGTCCCAAGATGACGTCAAGAAACTTCTGGATTTCTTTGAGAAGATGCAGAAGATAAACCCAGAGTTCTTCTATGATTATGACGTTGATGCAGATAACCGTGTAAGAAATGTCTTTTGGGCCAACGCAAGTTGCAAAGGATCGTATGAAGATTTTGGAGACTGCGTTACATTTGACACGACGTATAAAACTAACAAATTCCACATGCCGCTGGGAGTCTTCGTGGGAGTGAACCATCATCTACAGAGCACCATATTTGTTGTTTCCCTCGTGCAAGATGAAACTATACCATCGTTCGAGTGGGTTTTCAAAACATTTATGAGGTGTATGAACAACAAGCCGCCAATCTGCATGCTCACGGGTACAAAAAAACAACAACACCTGCATACTTATGTTTGTTTGGTGCACTTATATTTCTTCCATCTATCTTACACACACACACAAACAACTTAATAAAAAAACACTGTTTGTGCCTTCTCAGACCAGTTTTCTTCGATGAAGGCAGCATTAAAATCTATCCTCCCACATACTCTGCATAAGTTGTGTCGGTGGCATATCATGAAGAAGTACAAAGACCACCTCGCCTTGCTGTATAAGGCGCACGAGAAACTCAAGGATGACCTCAATGCGGTGCTGAACCACCCACTAATGCCGTCAGAATTTGAACGAGCATGGAAGGACCTCATTCTGAGATACAACTTGCAAGCCGACGAAGTGATGAATTCGCTGTGGGATGACAGGCACGAGTGGATCTCGGCTTACTACAAGGAAATTTTCTATGCTCGGATGACTTCCACGCAGAGAAGCGAGAGCATGAACCGCACACTGAAGAAAAACTTTGTCAAAGAGAAGCATGATCTCCATCTGTTTGCTCAGAAGGTGGACAAGTGCATTCAGACCAGGAAGGCCGTCGAGCACGCAGAGACAGTA
The DNA here is from genome assembly GCF_018294505.1 of Triticum aestivum. Taxonomy (NCBI): domain Eukaryota; kingdom Viridiplantae; phylum Streptophyta; class Magnoliopsida; order Poales; family Poaceae; genus Triticum; species Triticum aestivum. Next base: position 342,976,688 of record NC_057814.1, read on the forward strand.
GCAAATGAGGTAAACAAAATGTCAACCAAAAACTGCTAAAATATAACTACAAAAACAAACAATTTTTTCATTTCTCTGGTTCGTAACAGTGCATTTCTTATCATGCAGTCAGAGGTAAAGACAACAACCCAGTTTGGGTTCGAAGTTCAGCTATCAAAAGTGTATACAAGGGCAGTGTTTGCAGATTTCAAAGAAACACTCTACCGTAGCACTGCATTCAGAGCAGAACGGTGCCCTGAGAACCTGATGTAGGGTAGAACCCTAGGTGGCCGATCTTTCACGAAAGGAGCGGGATCCCTCGAAGAACACGAAGAACACGGGGAAGAACGGAGAGAAATCACAAGGGGAAACACTCAAGAACAAGTCCAATCACACATCCACTAGACGATCAAACACACAAGATCCACAAGGTACATGAACAACAAAGGGAAAGATACAAGGTAGAGTTCATCTCCAAGAGGAGGTCTTGATGATATCCTAGACGGATCTTCCCATGAAGGGGTCTTGATGATATCCCGTAGGATGTTCTCACATGGAGGTCTTGAACTCCACGGGAGTGGTAGTCTCTCTCTCTCTCAAGAGTAGAGTGGTACAAGGAGCAAAGCTCTCTATCAAATGAGCTATCACTTTGCTATCCCTAGAAAGGAGGTGGAGGTGGTCTATTTATAGTCTAAGCCACGAAGGGGTAAGTGGGAAAGAGATACAAGGCCAAAGGCCCGCAGCTGCGCACAGGCAGGTACCGGACGTCCGGTGGGGGTCGGACGTCCGGTGGCTCGGATCGGTCCGGACGTCCGGAAGTCTTCGGACTTCCGCTAATTTCCTTCTGTTGGGATGGGGCCGGTCGTCCGGTGGAGGCCGGGCGTCCGCTCGCTGGGAGGTGTGGCCGGTCGTCCGGTGGAGGCCAGACGCCCGCTCGCTGTAGCATGCGCTGCCTGTGACTTGGCTGGCAAGCTGGCGTTTCCAGGCGTCAGACGTCCGGTCCCTACCGGTCGTCCGGTGGCTGTAGCTTGTAGCAGCTCCGTCTTCTTCCGTCTTTGTTTCCACGCTTCCCTAGCGGATGGTGTAGTTGTACCTTGGCGCTTGCACTCCTCCACGCCGTCCGTAGCGTTCCAACAATACCTATGCATGCACACGGGAGAAGTGTCAAGTAGTATACCATCCCCAAAGGGGTCAAGTGAGCACGTGTAAAGGAGATGATTCACCTTTATGTATGTGATGTAGATGTCGCACGTGTCACTTGCCAAATGGACTCTTGACATGGTGATGTCCGTCGGATGCTCCGCATCATCTCCCCTCCCTTGGGAAAGATCCGACCTCGGATCGAGAACCAGATCACCATGGGAAAGAGATGGCTTCGCCGTGTAGAAGTGGACGTTCACCAAGTACTCATCATCTTCAAGCTCGCAATGGGCACTCTCCGTTGTCGCACCGTCTCGTGATTCCTTCAAAAGGAGAAAAAACAACAAACACTTGGAAAAACAAATGTGGTTAGCGTTAGTGCAAAACCAAGCATTCAAGAGGTGATTCACCAAACAAGTGTCGTCATCAAGCATAGCATAAGGTGTGACAAGTGATTGTGTCATGGCATGTAAGCACATAAATTGAGCAGAAGCAAAGATATCATGGGGACAAGCATGTAAATGTGAGGTAGTGATGCAAATATGTGTGACAAGAGAATAAGCATCTACCTTGAGGTCATAGCAAGCATTCACAAATTGCTCAATGAAAGGTCTATGGTAGGCATAGGAATCATTGACAACACCAAATAAAATGAAGTGTCTAAACACATGGGCCAAGGGCAAGACAATCCAAGCATAATGTGCATAGGGTGTAGTGAATATAGTGTGGCACTCAACACAATAGAAAGAGCAATTGTTCATCATGTGTGAGGCAATCAAGTCAATCATGTGACAAGCAATGGGACGTGGCATATGTGAAGAACTGACATCATTGCAACCAAACATATGAGAGGAGCAAATAATCCAAGAATTGGATGCAACGCACAAGGCATATATATCATGATGCATGGAAATGTGAAAATGGCAAGTCAAAGCAAGATCTCTAACAAGTGTGCAATCAAGTGGTCCAAGATGACCAATAAGTCTCATGGTGCAAGCACCACAAGTAGTATGATCCGCAATATCCATGCTCAAGAAAGATGTCACCTTGAAGGCGTGTCCTTGTGTATTCTTCACAATGCCGAAGCACAAGCAAGTGCGATGTAGAATCGTCGTGGTAGAAGGTGGTTCGCTCTCAAGAGCTCGGATTGTCAACTAGGTCCAAGTTTCCTACACATGCACAAAACAAGGCAAAGAACGTATGTGCATGGTAGATAAACACATCATCCATCATCATGGTTCTCTTCTCTTGCACATAACCATTAGAAGCATAAGTGCATGAATAATATGATGCAACAATGGCTATATTCATGGCACTAGGTATATGGTGCATAGAGGTAAGACAAGCATGCTTCATAAGAAATATGTCAAAATCTCCAAAAATATGTGAGAATGCTATGGGGGCAAACTCATTATCAGGACTAAAGGCATAATTGCACTCAATACATGGCAAATCATCTAGCATGAGAGAGCCAACACATGGAGATACATGAGAAGAAGCAATAACAATCATGTGAAAAGCATGGTAATGGTTGTCATGAACCGCATGAAATGAGCAAGTATGAATCATCGGTGATGCAACAAGGCAAGCAATCATAGTAATCAAGTCGTCCAAGCTAGTAGTGTGAAGATGCAACATACTAGAGGAAATCATGGCAATCATGTCACGTGAGCAAATAATAGGTATGGGCAATGCACATGACATATCGCAAGCACGAACACAAAGCAAGATCATAGTATAATCATAGGCATGGGGCACAAGCAAACATGGCAATAACAAGTGATATCTCCACCAAGCTTGCAAATACACATACAAGTACTAGAATCAATCATCATGTGTAATGCAAAGCATGGGTCACAAATGCATGGCAAAGGCATAGGAATGAGCATATCATGCAAAGTGAACATGGCAAGATGGTCATAGAATATGTAATGGACAATAACCCATAACCATGTGAGAGCCATATAGAAGAAATGTGCAAAGTCTTTGCGCGAAGAGAGCGGTGGGAAAGACAATCCATGGGATCCCAAATCATCGGTGCTCTCTAGAGCTCGTTTTGTCAACTCATGGGATTGTGTGGTTGACAAGTATTCATGGGTACCTACACAACAAGTACACAAGCGAAAGAAATTGTGTGTGTGGTAAATGTACACATCATCCATCATGGTGTGTATGTGCATGTGTGAGTTAGCACAAGGTAAGCATCGCTCAAAGAAATTTGATGCATGGTATAAGAACATGTCATCCATCATGAAAGAATAGTTGTTATGTATAACACGATTTGGATGTAAATTGAGCATACAATTATATGGCACATCAATAGCATTTTCATTCATGGGAAACATATGGTGCACATAATTATGGGGATCATGCAATGGGTGGGATGGATCAAAATCTCGTAAAATGTATGAGGAAACTATGGGGGTCTCCTCATGAGCAATAGCGGGAATATCATATGGAGAAAATGGACAACATCCAAAACAATGCATATCCGAAGCTAGGTGGTCATGGCATGGCATGTGAGATAAATGATGCAAAGGGAGCATATCAATATCATCACAAGAAAAACAAATGCCAATAACCATGGGCTTGTCATCCATGCCATAAGTGCAAATTGGGCTAATTTTAATGGCATATGCATAGTCACTACGATGAGATTGCAAATATGACATATGATTGATCTCATGCATAGCATATGACAAGTCAAGCGGATTGTCAAACATGATGTGACCTAAAGAGTTGTCACAAGAAATCCTATGTAACATGGCATCACAACTAAGAGATTCCACATGGCAATCATCATACTCATCATAAATGGGCAAATCATCGCATGGGGAAATCATACTAGCATGAAGCATGTCAATAGGGGGATCAACATCATGCAAGCAATCAATGTCAAGAATGTCCACTAGTGGGACTAGAGCGTCACCTTCACCTATGTTACCTTGTTCATTCCACTCAAGTGTTGTAGGTGAGGTGGGAAAGACCAAATGGTGGTCATCATCTTCATCTTGATGGAACCATGTGGGGGGTGCATCATATTCCACCATGGCCATCGTCTTGTCAAAAGGGAGGACGAAGTCGTCGAGTATTGGCGCGTCATCATATATGGGACCTAGCACCAAATGAGAAGACACAATAGAGGTAGAGGTCAAGTTGTTAGAAATGCAAATGGCCTCACGAGACCTATCAACTATCACACTCTCTCTATGTGGTGGTTCACTCACTCCCTCAAGGTAGGTGCACTCAATGTCACATATGGTGGAGTCACTCATCTCACTCAAGTGGTGGGGGTTGTGGCTCTCCTCACATGGGAATTGGGGCAACTCGTCATATATGGGGCTAGTGGTGAAGTCACTCTCACTCTCAATATGGTGGCACAAGTCACTCAAGTCATCATACGTCGCCGTGGTCGAGGTGAAATACTCAACCATGTCATCGCCGTCGCCATGGATGAAGGCCGAAGATGGCACATCATCACTCTCGCCTTCTAAGATGGAAGCATCATACTTTCTCGCCACCTTGTCGCTCGCCTCCAAAGCTTGGTCCTTGAGGGTCTCTGTAGTCGTACTCATCGCCGCACCGTCTTGAAAAAGAGTCGAGGTAGACTCGGCATCGTCAATGCCACAAAGAGGGATGGCGGTGAAGTCGAACTTGGGAGCATCGTCTTGGAGCTCGTCGGGCTTGGACATCGTGGTGGTACTAGCCTCATGCTCGCCGTGTTGGAGCTTGGACTTCGAGAAGTGTGCTTGGGGTCGAGAAGCCTTGGCCCTCATGAGTTCTTGTTCCGCCTTGAGAGCACCAATGTAGTAGTCGTTGAGGGACTTGTAGTTCTTGAGGAAGATAGTCTTGGAGATGTCGTTGTTCAATCCCATCATGATGTGGAACTTCATTGACATGGTGTCGTCCATGCCGGCTCGTCGCAAGGCAATCTTCATCTCCTTGAAGTACTCGTCGATGGACTTGGATCCTTGGGTGGTGTTCTCCAATTGGCGTAGAAGTTGTTCCGTGTAGGTTGGAGGCACGAACTCTCGCCGCAGAACTCTCTTCGTCTTGGGCCAACTCATGTCGTAGCTCTCCGAAGGTGTGTGAAGCCACCATGTCGAGGCGTAGTCGTGGAAGTTTCTTGTGGCGCACTTCATGATGAGGACATCAATACCATTGTTACACCCACAGCCCCTGCTGCTATACATACTGGACCAATTAGTAGAGCTCGCGCACGCCAATTAAATTACCAGGTACTTTTGTTTCTTGGTAATGATTCTAATGTTCATGAGAATATGATGCTGCCTAAATTGGATACATTTGTTTTGCTTACAAATGAAGGGCCTAGCTTTGAGAAGGATGAACATTAGAGCAAGAACAAGCATGGAGATGATGGCATGCGCATGGGGAACAAGAACGGAGTTACAAGTGATGATTTCAGGACGTTGAAGCCACCATAATGCGTGCATGAAGCCTTGGACGAAATATACAAGATGCTACTTCATAACTTTCGTCCAGAGGCTATTCTAGGTGCTGCGTCACCTTATTATTGGGCCAGGCCCATGTAATTTCGAAATACATAAGTATAGGCTGTTTTTAGAGTCCGTATGTGTGGGGAAACAAGAGATAGGGTTGGTTTCGGACCCCTTCCTCAAGGGCCACGAAATTCCCCCCTCTTCCTCCATATATACAGCCCTTAGGGCGTCGTTTAGACTTTGGGTTTTGTTTAGATTAAAAGTTCGCCATAGCTGCAACTTCGCGTACTTCGTTTGTGTTCAGCGACCAGACAAAGGCGTCACAGAACCCCACCTTGATCAATAAAGCTTTCATCTTATATTCGCAATATCCAGATTGCAATCTCAGTTTCTTGCTTGTTCTTCGTTTGCTCGCAGGAAACAGACCCTCGTGGTCAGGTTGATCGTGCTCCGGCGTGGTCGATAACCTCTCGGAGTTGGTTTAGCGATTGCTAAGGCGCGACGTCCTCGCACGTTCGTAGTCGGATCGTCAAAGTCGACTTCCACCAAAGCGATATCCATCATCTCATCGAAAGACGGGACACCTTTGCCTCTATCAAGTGGTATCAGATTTCCAGGTTGCTCGGTGAGATTTTACAGTTTTTCGTAGTTTAGATCGAGTCTGTTCTTCATACCTACAGTCCACGAAAAAGCCACAAAAAAAATTAGGGTTAGTTCAGTATATCCGAACCAATCTGAGCCTTTGCATAATCTTTTTAGGGTTTTTGCTTTGTTGAATTTGCGGTTGCATCGTCGTGTCAAGTTGCTGGTCTTAGAGTCTAGTCTTTTAGAGTTTCGAGTTCTGGTCATAAGTTGTCACGCCGCCGCCGCACCATCATCATCGCCTTGCCATCTACCACTATTGCTTATCCGCCACCGCTCTGAATCCGTATCCATATACCACCACCAATCCGTATCCACATATCCACCACCAATCTGAGTTCTTTTCATATTCGGTTTGTTTTAGAGATCCATCTATTTTCCGTTACGTGTTTCCTTGCCTGAGTAGGTCTCGGAAAAAAAATTGAGACCCCCGGGCAGTTTTTAGGCCAAAATTTCGGCAACCAAAAATATTTTTCCCTATCCTATTTTCAGGTCCCGGGGAGTGTTTTGAGACACTCGCATCATAGTGATTTTTTGTCGCACTTTTTCATCGTCGCTGCCCTGATTTCCAAAAAAATAGTCAAAAAATTTTTGTGCCCATCCTGTCAGTTTGACCTGGGAAGAGTTTTGAGACACTCGCCATTATAGTGATTTTTCGCAAAAAAAGTAGCGCAAAAAAAAGAGCAAAAAAAATTCCAGAGTGTGCTTTTCCCTTGTTTACGTGCTGCGCCGTGATTTTGTTAGTGTTCTAGGCTCGCGTCTCTAGCACGGTCTAGCCTAGGACCAGCACAGTACCGTCGTTGAGCGTTTCTTCAACTTTGCATCTCTGAATTGATTATTGCAAACCATTTTTGCTACCATATTATAAGCCTTCCCAGCTCCACATAAGTCTACATCGTGCGTTTGACTCTCCCTGGTAATCGCTATATCCAAGCTTTGAGAGTTTTTGACTACAACGGTTGCCGATCACCACCTGCTGCTGGGTAAGAACTGGTAAGAATTTGAGATTCGCTTGAAGGTTTTGTGACACACCACCATCACCACCACTTCTAGTAGTCTGCAGGATCATATTCTTTTGTGTTTCTATTGCTGCTAACCATGGCAGGTTCACAAGCCGATGAGACTGATTGGGAGAACATGACGAACAAGGAGTTGCATGATAAATTTCAGCAAATGATGAGTGGCCAGGTGGGAGATGTGCTAAACAGATTTGAAGAGGCTATGGAGAAGATAGATGCCGTGGAGAAGTCGTTTGAGACAAAGCTGGATAACAAGTTTACTGAATTACTCAAGCGTCTTCCCCAACCACCACCGGCTGCACATGTCGCACCTCTACAACAACAACAACCACATCTCCAACGCCGCCTTCCAAATCAAGTGGGACGGGCACAGCGCGTTCCAATTGAGATTGGTCAAAATTCGGGTGCTGCTGCACCTACTGTTGATGCTTCTTTGGCTCCTGCTCCTGCGGCGGCTGAGGAGGATGACGATTATGCGGGCGATTATGAGGATGAGGTTGATCAAAATCAGAACTACGTGCAGCCACCAGCACCACCACCAGCAGGTCGACCTCAGGTATATATTCGCAACGGTAGGCCGGCACCACCACCTCAGGTACGAGATCATGACCATCTCCCTAAACTGAAATTGAATATTCCACCATTTGAGGGTAGATATGTTCCTGATATATATCTTACTTGGGAGTTAGAAACTGAACAACGATTTACATGTTTACAATATCCTGAGGAGAGACGTGTTCCTGCTGCTGTTTGTGCTTTCACTAGCTTTGCATGTGTTTGGTGGTCTGAACATTGTAGATTATATCCTGTTCCAGCTACTTGGGCTGCTTTGAAAACTGCTATGCGTACTCGTTGGGTTCCACCATATTATCAACGTGAATTACTTCAAAAATTGCAGCGTTTAAGACAAGGGAAAAATTCTGTAGAAGAATATTATCAGGAATTACAAACTGGCATGATTAGATGTGGTATTGTTGAGGAGAATGAAGCTATGCTTGCACGTTTTATGGGTGGATTAAATAAAGAGATTCAGACCATTCTAGAGTATAAGGATTATAATAATATCACTCGTTTATTCCATCTTGCTTGTAAAGCTGAACGTGAAGTGCAGGATCGACAGCCATTGGCGCGAACTAACTTTTCTGCAGGTCGACCTTCATCATGGACACCGCGTGCATCTTCTACTTCCACTTCACCATCACCTCCATCAGGTGCCACCTCCAGCCGTGATACAAGAAAGCAGGCACAACCACCACTCTCTGCCAAGAGCACACCTGCCGGGCCTGCGCAGAGCTCTTCTTCTTCCATGGCATCGACAGGGCACACAAGTGATATTATTTGTCGTCGTTGTAAGGGAAGAGGACATTTTGCGAGAGAATGCAAATCTCAGCGTGTCATGATTGCTACTGAGGATGGTGGGTATGAGTCCGCTAGTGACTATGATGAGGAGACTTTGGCTCTTATTACACGTGAAGAACATGGTGGAGATGATTCTGAAAATGAGACGCAATACATGGCTCCTGAAGACGCTGACAGGTATGAATGTTTAGTTGCTCAACGTGTTTTGAGTGTGCAGGTCACACAAGCAGAGCAAAATCAGAGGCATAATTTGTTCCATACAAAGGGAGTTGTGAAGGAACGTTCTGTTCGCGTCATCATAGATGGAGGGAGCTGTAACAACTTGGCTAGCATGGAGATGGTGGAGAAGCTATCTCTCACCACAAGACCACATCCACATCCTTACTACATCCAATGGTTCAACAACAGCGGCAAGGTTAAGGTAACACGTACTGTTCGTGTGCATTTTAGTATCTCTACATATGCTGATTATGTTGATTGTGATGTGGTACCCATGCAAGCATGTTCCTTATTACTAGGTAGACCATGGCAATTTGATAAAAATTCTGTACACCATGGTAGAAACAATCAGTATACTCTTGTTCATAAGGATAAAAATATTACTTTGCTTCCTATGACTCCTGATTCCATTTTGAAAGATGACATTAATAGAGCTAATAAAGCAAAACAGGAGAAAAATAAGAGTGAAAATCAGATTGTGGCAAAGGAATTTGAGCAACAAATGAAACCTAATAATAAACCATCTAGTGTTGTTTCTGAAATTAAATTGAAAAGTGCATGTTTACTTGCCACAAAATCTGATATTGATGAACTAGATTTCAGCAAATCTGTTTGCTATGCTTTTGTGTGCAAAGAGGCATTATTTTCATTCGAGGACGTGCCTTCCTCTTTGCCCCCTGCTGTCACTAACATTTTGCAGGAGTTCGCTGACGTCTTCCCACAAGACGTGCCACCGGGATTACCACCTATTCGAGGGATTGAGCATCAAATTGACTTAATTCCCGGTGCATCGCTACCCAACCGTGCACCATACCGTACCAATCCAGAGGAGACGAAGGAGATTATGCGTCAAGTACAGGAGCTGCTCGACAAAGGTTATATACGCGAATCTCTTAGTCCTTGTGCTGTTCCTATTATACTCGTGCCTAAAAAGGATGGTACGTCGCGTATGTGTGTTGATTGTAGAGGCATTAATAATATTACTATTCGTTATCGTCATCCTATTCCTAGGCTAGATGATATGCTTGATGAATTGAGTGGCTCTACAATATTCTCCAAAGTTGATTTGCGTAGTGGATACCATCAAATTCGTATGAAATTGGGAGATGAATGGAAAACTGCATTTAAAACTAAGTTTGGTTTATATGAGTGGTTAGTCATGCCTTTTGGGTTAACTAATGCACCTAGTACTTTCATGAGACTAATGAACGAAGTTTTACGTGCTTTCATTGGACGATTTGTGGTAGTCTATTTTGATGATATACTGATTTATAGCAAATCTTTGGAAGAACATTTGGAACATTTACGTGCTGTTTTTATTGCTCTACGTGATGCACGTTTGTTTGGTAACCTTGGGAAGTGCACCTTTTGCACCGACCGAGTATCTTTTCTTGGCTATGTTGTTACTCCACAGGGAATTGAAGTTGATAAAGCCAAGATTGAAGCTATTGAGAGTTGGCCGCAGCCCAAAACGGTCACACAAGTGCGGAGTTTTCTTGGACTCGCTGGTTTCTATAGGCGTTTTGTGAGAGATTTTAGCACCATTGCTGCACCTCTCAACGAGCTTACAAAGAAGGATGTGCCTTTTGTTTGGGGTACCGCACAGGAAGAAGCCTTCACGGTATTGAAAGATAAGTTGACACATGCTCCTTTACTCCAACTTCCTGATTTTAATAAGACTTTTGAGCTTGAATGTGATGCTAGTGGAATTGGATTAGGAGGTGTGTTATTACAAGATGGCAAACCTGTTGCATACTTTTCTGAAAAATTGAGTGGGCCTAGTCTGAATTATTCTACTTATGATAAAGAACTATATGCTCTTGTTCGGACTTTAGAAACATGGCAACATTATTTATGGCCCAAAGAATTTGTTATACATTCTGATCATGAATCTTTGAAACATATTAAAAGTCAAGCTAAACTGAATCGTAGACATGCTAAATGGGTTGAATTCATTGAAACTTTCCCTTATGTCATTAAACACAAGAAGGGTAAAGAAAATGTTATTGCTGATGCATTGTCTCGTCGCTATACTATGCTTTCACAACTTGACTTCAAAATATTTGGTTTGGAGACCATCAAAGATCAATATGTGCATGATGCTGATTTTAAAGATGTATTGCAGAATTGTAAAGAAGGAAGAACCTGGAACAAGTTTGTCGTTAATGATGGATTTGTGTTCCGTGCTAACAAGCTATGCATTCCAGCTAGCTCTCTTCGTCTTTTGTTGTTGCAGGAGGCGCATGGAGGAGGATTAATGGGACACTTTGGCGTGAAGAAGACGGAGGACGTACTTGCTACACATTTCTTTTGGCCAAAGATGAGACGGGATGTTGAGCGTTTTGTTGCTCGCTGCACTACATGTCAAAAAGCTAAGTCACGACTCAATCCTCATGGTTTATATATGCCTTTGCCTGTACCTAGTGTTCCTTGGGAGGATATATCTATGGACTTTGTTTTAGGTTTACCTCGAACAAAGAAGGGGAGGGATAGCATATTTGTTGTCGTGGATAGATTCTCGAAAATGGCACACTTTATACCATGTCATAAAAGCGATGATGCTGTTAATGTTGCTGATTTGTTCTTTCGTGAAATTATTCGCTTGCATGGTGTGCCAAATACTATTGTTTCAGATCGTGATACTAAATTTCTTAGCCACTTTTGGAGATGTTTATGGGCTAAGTTGGGGACTAAACTGCTTTTTAGTACTACTTGTCACCCCCAAACTGATGGACAAACTGAAGTAGTCAATAGAACATTGTCTACTATGCTTAGGGCTGTTTTGAAGAATAATAAGAAAATGTGGGAAGAATGCTTGCCTCATATTGAGTTTGCTTATAATCGTTCATTGCATTCTACTACTAAGATGTGCCCTTTTGAAATTGTGTATGGTTTCCTACCTCGTGCACCTATTGATTTGTTGCCTCTTCCATCTTCGGAGAAGGTTAATTTTGATGCTAAACAACGTGCTGAATTGATCTTAAAAATGCATGAGTTAACTAAGGAAAACATTGAGCGTATGAATGCTAAATATAAACTTGCTGGAGATAAGGGTAGAAAACATGTTGTGTTTGCACCTGGAGATCTTGTTTGGTTACATTTGCGTAAGGATAGATTTCCTGATTTGCGCAAATCAAAGCTAATGCCACGTGCTGATGGTCCTTTTAAGGTGTTAGAGAAAATAAATGATAATGCATATAAACTTGAGCTGCCTGCAGATTTTGGGGTTAGTCCCACTTTTAACATTGCAGATTTGAAGCCTTATTTGGGTGAGGAAGATGAGCTTCCGTCGAGGACGACTTCATTTCAAGAAGGGGAGGATGATGAGGACATCAATACCATTGTTACACCCACAGCCCCTGCTGCTATACATACTGGACCAATTACTAGAGCTCGCGCACGCCAATTAAATTACCAGGTACTTTCGTTTCTTGGTAATGATTCTAATGTTCATGAGAATATGATGCTGCCTAAATTGGATACATTTGTTTTGCTTACAAATGAAGGGCCTAGCTTTGAGAAGGATGAACATTGGAGCAAGAACAAGCATGGAGATGATGGCATGCGCATGGGGAACAAGAACGGAGTTACAAGTGATGATTTCAGGACGTTGAAGCCACCATAATGCGTGCATGAAGCCTTGGACGAAATATACAAGATGCTACTTCATAACTTTCGTCCAGAGGCTATTCTAGGTGCTGCGTCACCTTATTATTGGGCCAGGCCCATGTAATTTCGAAATACATAAGTATAGGCTGTTTTTAGAGTCCGTATGTGTGGGGAAACAAGAGATAGGGTTGGTTTCGGACCCCTTCCTCAAGGGCCACGAAATTCCCCCCCTCTTCCTCCATATATAGCCCTTAGGGCGCCGTTTAGACTTTGGGTTTTGTTTAGATTAAAAGTTCGCCATAGCTGCAACTTCGCTTACTTCGTTTGTGTTCAACGACCAGACGAAGGCGTCACAGAACCCCACCTTGATCAATAAAGCTTTCATCTTATATTCACAATATCCAGATTGCAATCTCAGTTTCTTGCTTGTTCTTCGTTTGCTCGCAGGAAACAGACCCTCGTGGTCAGGTTGATCGTGCTCCGGCGTGGTCAATAACCTCTCGGAGTTGGTTTAGCGATTGCTAAGGCGCGACGTCATCGCACGTTCGTAGTCGGATCGTCAAAGTCGACTTCCACCAAAGCGATATCCATCATCTCATCGTAAGACGGGACACGTTTGCCTCTATCACTTCACTTGATCTTTGGGAGGAACTTGATGTAGCTTGAGCTAGTCGTCCATTAGGCGCTCCCACTCGATATACTCCTCGGGTTCTTGAGTCCCATAGAAAGGAATCTTATGGTCGGTATCGAGGTCGTAGTAGCTCGTGGAGGTCGCGGACTTGAGGTTGGGGAGCTTCTCTAAACCGTAGTCTTGGGGTGCTTGTTGGCGAAGATGTCGTATGTCCATAGGCGAAGATGCCTTGTAGTTGCTTGTTGAATATGCCAAGGGAGATGGTGAAGCCATAGTGATAGAGGCGAGGGTGTCCCGATCTTTCGATGAGATGATAACTATCGATTTGGTGGAGACGACTTTGACGATCCGACTACAAACGTGCACGACGTTGCGCCTTATCAATCGCTAAACCAATCTCCTGAGGTTACTGACGATGCCGGAAGCACGATCAGCCTGACCACGAAGGTCTATTCCTGCAAGCAATCGAAGAACGAGCAAGAATATGATAATGCAATCTGAATATTGCGAATATATATGAAGTATTGATAGTGGTGGGGATCCGTAAGCGGTCTTGGTCTGGTCGTTGGACACAAACGAAGTACACGAAGTTGCAATGGCTAACTTTTAACTAAACAAATCCCAAGGAAAAAGCTACTAGATGGATCTACTTATATAGGAGCAAGGGGTGGCGGCCAAGGAGGTGGGAGGACGTCCCAAGGCAGCCTAAAACCAACCCTAGGTCGTACAAGGCTCATGGGCCCAAGTGGAGGTGATGCAACACCTTTGGACTTGTAGTTTGACTCGGATTCTGGTGCAACGTCAGATTGTTTCGACCATAACTCAATGCTCCGGACGAATTTAAAGGTGAATCCAATTGGGTTGGAAAGAGCACGAAATCTAGTTTCCAACAAAAAAAGAATCACCCAATTCGGAGTCCGTATGAAAAAGTTGTTGGCGTTTTGAGTCAGGTATGTCTGTGCAGTCCGAATCTGAATCCAGAACGTGAGAGACTTGGACTCTATCTTCTCTTGGCCCAAAAGTGACGTGAGAGGACTTTTTGAACAGAACCTAAACTTCTCCTTTTGCCTTATCTTCATATGTGGATTGTACAAATGTCCCATACACCTGCAATTAGACAAAACACAAAAGTGTGTGAAGTATTTTTGTTCTGGATAACATAAATAGATTATTGAATAGTTTGCACTAGAAATCACCTGACAAATATGCATGTATGCAATATTTTTGGTCGTATCCAAGGTAGTCATGTCCTCATCATCCTCCCCTTCTTGAAAACAAAGCCGTCCTCGGCGTTGCTTAATCTGAAATGTGGCTAACAAAAGAGACAAGGTGTACATGTTGTATATGTATATGTCATCCATTTTTACTTCCCGTGGATTTTGCACATATGACACATGTATACATGAGTAACTTTCATAGTTAATAAAATATAAAGCCAAAATATTATCACAAGAAGTAGAAGGCATGAAAGTATTGCAACTCAGTTTGCACATATAAGTGAAGCTCTTATTCATATGAAAAGATTGACAATATTCATCATTAAACCATCCCAACATTGATGAACCATCACCAAGATTAGAGGTCATATCAAAATGATTAAACATTGGCACAATTATTTTCAAACATATTTGATCCAAATCTGATTTATTCCCTGATTCACTTGATTCTTTTGCATCGATAGTTAATTCAATGGGCTCACTCAAAATTGTTTGATCACATGGCAAAGTCAAATCATCAACATAGTCCTCTAAGGTAGCTGGTGTGATCAAAGTAGTGGGTAGCTCACCGCATGGTGCACTTAAATTGACAAGACATTCATCATACTCATGTGGAAGTGGAAGATTAGTACCTTTGTCATTACCTCTTATGATCAACTCAGATGAGGTAGGCACTCTCGGTGATGATGTGTCACATGGTGGAGGTGATGTAGTCCTCACAACAACGGATGTGGTTGTCATAGTATGCTTAGTAGTTGAAGGGACAACCGTATCAACTCTTGGAATGTGCATCTCGCGCTTGTTCTCCTTGTGCGCAACACGTCGTTTTATTTCCTGTTCAGCTTTGCAAGCAAGATGAAACAAATGGTCCATAGGATAACACTCTTCATGTATTAGTATCTCCTGAATGTCACGATTTAATCCTCCCCAAAATCTATCCATAAAATCTTCTTCACTTTCTTCTAAAGAGGAATGCAGCAAGGTAGTTTGTAAAGTATCATAATATTTCGTTACGGTGTCACTACCTTGTTTTAAATGTTGCAACTTTGTAATCATGTCACGAGTATAATAAGCGGGAACGAATGTATGTCGCATGGCAAGTTTCAAATCATCCCAAGTAGTAGGTATATCATTAGGGTGTAACCGACAATATTCACTCCACCAAACTACAGCATAACCAGTGAAAGAACCAACCGCAACCTTAACTTTTTTACGTACATCAAAATTATTGGAAGCAAATATATTATTTAGGTCAAACTCCCATTCAATATATAAAGCAGGTCTAAAACGGCCATTAAATGGTGGTATAGAAACATTAACCTGATCATGTGCATTTGGATGTTTGTGCACCTCTCGTGACGGTTGTGGTATTTGCATAGGTGATGGCACATCTCCCACGATCGACAAACCCCATGAATTGACTCTAGATCCTGTCATGATTAGTAGAAACAAGAAACAAAATTCAAGAATAATGTTCCTATGAACTACTAGGATGTGGTGGTAAAGCGCTCACAGTAAAGCAAATATCAATATCTTACAAGTTCTTACCAAGCAGCAGGTGGTGACAGGCAACCAGCGGTGTCAAATAACTCCAAAGATTGAGTAAAGCGATTGCCAGGGGAACGTACGTATACACGGTGTAGAAATATGTGGAGCTGGGTTGGCTATATATGGTAGCAAAATATTAGCAATAATCAATTCAGAGATGCAATGTTGAATAAACGCTCAACGACGGTACTGTGCTGGTCCTAGGCTAGACCGGACTAGAGACGCGAGCCTAGAACACTAATGAGGTCACGGCGTAGCACAACTAGCATCAATGAAGGATACTAAGTAGCTCTGGACAGCAAGATATAAGTGAAGATCACAACGGCAGTAAAGATAATGATGAAAAACAACTGCCAAGCAGGATATACAACAACTCTCTCCAACTTTCCTCTTGAAAAGTTTGTGCCAATTTTCTGATAATTTTTTTCAAAGAATGCTACTAACTCAAGCTTTCCAATGCAAAAAGAATCACTCAATTCCGAGTTGATATGAGGAGTGAAAGAATTCTGAAACTGGCTTGAAAAACTGGAATAAGCTGTGTCCGCGAACTTCGGAGGGCAAAAAGACCTATTTAGAAGACGATTTTGAGGTGTCAAATATTGAACTAGTCTCTGCAACTATTTAGATGCGGCTCGTCGCTAGCTTTCATTTGAGTACTCGCGGAGTCAAAACGGACTTCGTATGAGGAAGGTATGCCTGTTTTACTAAACAGTGCACAAAACAGATTCCAATCCGAATTCAACTACGAGATTGAGTCTAGATAGATCCGAATTTTGTTTTTTTTCTTCTCTCTTTTTTTTCCTCACACTTTTTTTCTTTCTCTTTTTTTCTGACTTCTTTTTCTTTTTTTCTCTCTTTTTTTCTCTGTCTTTTTTTCTCTCCCTCTTTCCAAGACAAACTAGATAAGATGCAGATTGGATCAAGCGAAGATGTGAACGACCTCAACTATGATTGTGACAATGAACTATGGGTAGCACATGGTGGAATTTGATGGATGGTGTGGTGGACAGCAGAAGGGATAACGATGCAGCGGCGACGTGACTAATGTGAACAGAACTCGAAACTCTAAACGAACTAGACCCTAAGACCAGCAACTCGACACGACGATGCAACCGATAATTCAATAATGCAAACAATGAATAGAAAATTGCAAAGGCTCAGACTGGCTTGGACAAAAGGATGAATAGATCTAACTTTTTTGTGGCTTTTTCTTGGACAATAGGTAAGAAAATAAATCTAATCTAGGGGAAACTGGAAATTCTCACCGAGCAACCTGAAAACTGATACCACTTGATAGAGGCGAGGGTGTCCCGATCTTTCGATGAGATGATAACTATCGATTTGGTGGAGACGACTTTGACGATCCGACTACAAACGTGCACGACGTTGCGCCTTATCAATCGCTAAACCAATCTCCTGAGGTTACTGACGATGCCGGAAGCACGATCAGCCTGACCACGAAGGTCTATTCCTGCAAGCAATCGAAGAACGAGCAAGAATATGATAATGCAATCTGAATATTGCGAATATATATGAAGTATTGATAGTGGTGGGGATCCGTAAGCGGTCTTGGTCTGGTCGTTGGACACAAACGAAGTACACGAAGTTGCAATGGCTAACTTTTAACTAAACAAATCCCAAGGAAAAAGCTACTAGATGGATCTACTTATATAGGAGCAAGGGGTGGCGGCCAAGGAGGTGGGAGGACGTCCCAAGGCAGCCTAAAACCAACCCTAGGTCGTACAAGGCTCATGGGCCCAAGTGGAGGTGATGCAACACCTTTGGACTTGTAGTTTGACTCGGATTCTGGTGCAACGTCAGATTGTTTCGACCATAACTCAATGCTCCGGACGAATTTAAAGGTGAATCCAATTGGGTTGGAAAGAGCACGAAATCTAGTTTCCAACAAAAAAAGAATCACCCAATTCGGAGTCCGTATGAAAAAGTTGTTGGCGTTTTGAGTCAGGTATGTCTGTGCAGTCCGAATCTGAATCCAGAACGTGAGAGACTTGGACTCTATCTTCTCTTGGCCCAAAAGTGACGTGAGAGGACTTTTTGAACAGAACCTAAACTTCTCCTTTTGCCTTATCTTCATATGTGGATTGTACAAATGTCCCATACACCTGCAATTAGACAAAACATAAAAGTGTGTGAAGTATTTTTGTTCTGGATAACATAAATAGATTATTGAATAGTTTGCACTAGAAATCACCTGACAAATATGCATGTATGCAATGTTTTTGGTCGTATCCAAGGTAGTCATGTCCTCATCACATAGAGCGGTTGTTGGTGTAGAGCTCTTGACCTTCACGTTCTTGGTGGTGATGGTGTCGATGCCTATGTGATCTTGCCGGAGATGGTAGCTCAGAAGCATGTGCTCTTGAGCGTCTTCTCGAAGATGAGGAAAATCGCTTGTAGGACTTGATGAGGCCTTTGATCTCCTCCATTTGAGCATTCATCTTGGCGTCG
Source organism: Triticum aestivum (assembly GCF_018294505.1). Classification (NCBI taxonomy): domain Eukaryota; kingdom Viridiplantae; phylum Streptophyta; class Magnoliopsida; order Poales; family Poaceae; genus Triticum; species Triticum aestivum. The sequence goes on from NC_057814.1 coordinate 342,994,980, forward strand.
TTGGAGTTGTTCGTGGCATCGAACTCGTCGTTGTTGTTGTAGACCGAGGGTGAAATACCTTGCCTATCCATCACAAGACTCGAGTAGAGGTGAGTAGGAAATGAGATAAACAATACCAAGTTACCTTTTCCCAAAGTTGAGGATGTATCCCGTTTCACTCAATGTGAGATGAAAGAATAGTGGAATTGGTACCGGACTTGTTCACTCACACCTACAAACTAAAGCTTATGGTGGAGCTCGGTGAGGATAGTGGCACAAAAATTTAATGCAAAATGTTAGCAAGAGTCAATAATGTTGAAAGAGATTCACAAATTCGCAAGTGAAACAAGTAGACCAATAGCAATGAATGGCACACGGAAACGCACACACGGATAGATAAATGGGGTCGTGCAACCAAGGAATGAGCACAAAATGTGGAATCCACGGAAAACGCTCGTGTTGCACAACTCAAGAGAGACGCTAGCATGATTGCTCAATAGGCGGATACGACACTTGTGCACAACCTATAAGATGCAAAATGGATAATCTTTCTATCCCAAGTATGCTATGTATGTATGGTTCCCGGTGTTTGATCCAAGATGATCGGATATGACAATCTTATGCAATGTGGTAAGATGCTACGGCTATTGCTTACAAGCTTCTTTGCTCTTTCTCTCTTTTGCTTAAAAGCTTATTCTTCTTCTTTTTTGTTTGTATGGCCACTTTTGCAGAATGCACAAACCAAGATAGCAATTGTGTATATGCGGGAACAATCTTGTGACACAAGATATGATATGATAGCAAGATGATACCAATATGATATGGTATATATGCAATGGAAGGTGTATTGATGTTCACTAATGTGCACAAGTAACGTTGCCGGCAATACTCAAATGGCTAGTCTCGATAAGCAAGTGACGCAAAATGGGCTAGGGGTTATCAATGCAATTGCAATGGGAATGTACAATGGTGTCGTCGAGGTTACTGCCCTTTGCGATGATGAGTGGCGGTGCTCTTTATGTAGATACCAAGATGATGGAGACTCGTCCCTAAGTAGCCGAAACACCTTAGGAAACGGAAAAAACCACGAACTCAAAATCTCCAAAGGCAAATGTCAAATGGTGGTAGCGGAATGCGGTGGTGGTGTGCACTTGGCAATGCGGAAGTGGAATGATGGGTTATGCGAGTCGAAGTTGAAGTTGTCGTCCCTAAGTAGCCGAAACACCTTAGGAGACACAAGCCACAACTCAAACAAGCTCAAACAAATTCCGGTTAAGTTGGGGTGGAAGTGTATGGTGGGTAAGCCTATGCGGAAGTGCAGGTGGTGGTTGATGAAGAAGCAACTGTCCTAAGTAGATGAAACACATTAGGAGACTCGAATCACTACTCAAGCAACCACATATGCAATGGGGATCAAGATGGGTTAGGTTGCGGAAGTCGGTGGTGGTGTAGCGGATGATGTGGTGGAAGCCCTAGGCAAAGATGCCAAAATTCACAAAATTTGATGGAGTCAAATGATCTGGACGATATTTTTGTGGGAAGGGGAATGTCAATAGCTTCAAAACGAGCTAAAGAACGTCAAAATCGGAGTTCGGATGAATTAGTTATGGGCAAAACAAGAATCAGCCGAAATGGATATTTACAGGTTACGGAGGTCCGGTGGGCTCGGAAATCCGCTAATTTGGTTCTGTTGGGTGGTGCCGGTTGTCCGGTGGATGACGGACATCCGGTGCTTCGAGGGGTCCGGACGTCCGGTAAAACGCCGGTCGTCCGGTGGGTCGGGGTCAACGCGAGATGTGAGTTTTGGGACGCGATTTTGGGCGGAATTTTAGGATTTTGTGGTCAAAATTGAGGAGATTTCGTGGATGAAAGAAGGGGAAACTTGGGGAAATGCTAGATCCACTCGAAACCAAGCAAATCCATGGATCAAAATCAACAAAACTTCTTCAAACCAACAAATCACATAAAAAATTGGGGCAATTTTTGGTGGGGATTTTTGAAATTGGGGAAGAACACAACAAAATCAAGCTAGAAAACACAACGGGGGGCTCCGAAATCGTGATAAACGTGGCTCATGATACCAAGATGATGTAGGGTAGAACCCTAAGTGGCCGATCTTTCACGAAAGGAGCAGGATCCCTCGAAGAACACGAAGAACACGGGGAAGAATGGAGATAAATCACAAGGGGAAACACTCAAGAACAAGTCCAATCACACATCCACTAGACAATCAAACACACAAGATCCACAAGGTACATGAACAACAAAGGGAAAGATACAAGGTAGAGTTCATCTCCAAGAGGAGGTCTTGATGATATCCTAGACGGATCTTCCCATGAAGGGGTCTTGATGATATCCCGCAGGATCTTCTCACATGGCGGTATTGAACTCCATGGGAGTGGTAGTCTCTCTCTCTCTCAAGAGTAGAGTGGTACAAGGAGCAAAGCTCTCTATCAAATGAGCTATCACTTTGCTAACCCTAGAAAGGAGGTGGAGGTGGTCTATTTATAGTCTAAGCCACGAAGGGGTAAGTGGGAAAGAGATACAAGGCCAAAGGCCCGCAGCTGCGCACAGGCAGGTACAGGACGTCCGGTGGGGGTCGGGCGTCCTGTGGCTCGGATCGGTCTGGACGTCCGGAAGTCTTCGGACTTCCGCTAATTTCCTTCTGTTGTGATGGGGCCGGTCGTCCGGTGGAGGCCGGGCGTCCGCTCGCTGGGAGGTGTGGCCGGTCGTCGGTGGAGGCCGGACGTCCGCTCGCTGTAGCATGCGCTGCCTGTGACTTGGCTGGCAGGCTGGCGTTTCCAGGCGTCGGACGTCCGGTCCCTACCGGTCGTCCGGTGGCTGTAGCTTGTAGCAGCTCCGTCTTCTTCCGTCTTCGTTTCCACGCTTCCCTAGCGGATGGTGTAGTTGTACCTTGGCGCTTGCACTCCTCCACGTTGTCCGTAGCGTTCCAACAATACCTATGCATGCACACGGGAGAAGTGTCAAGTAGTATACCATCTTCGAAAGGGTCAAGTGAGCACGTGTAAAGGAGATGATTCACCTTTATGTATGTGAAGTAGATGTCGCGCGTGTCACTTGCCAAACGAACTCTTGACATGGTGATGTCCGTCGGATGCTCCGCATCAGAACCCGACAAAGTATCTCGTACACCACTACAACAGATCGGATGCATTTGACTGGGCAAGGCATAATTTCCAAGTGGTCGCTGATGAAAAGAAAGGTGTCTACGAATGTGAGTGCAAACTCTGGACACACACAGGTGAGACTCCTAGCAAAAAAAACTAGTTTCTGATAGTCATGCACGAAAGCTCACTTACTGAACTTTAAAAGTCCACATGCATGACTAATTTACAAAACCAAATGAAGTTCACTTCTTTAAAATGAACTAATAATGAAAAAAAATATGTGTTTATTAATTTCATGCAGTTCACTTACAAAACAAAGAAAACATGTGTTGTCTGCAGGGCTCTTTTGCGTCCATGTGTTATGCATGCTTTCTCATTTGAGAGTACTCAAGATTCTTGAGGTGGACATCATGAAAAGATACACCCATAACGCAAGATCAAATGCAACGTTTGACAGAAGAGACTACGAACAAACAGCACCAGATGGAACCTCGCTTTTTTGCCGTAGAAAATTGCTGACAGAAACAGCAATGGACCTTGCAAACAGAGCGACAAGGTCCGACGCTGGGTGCCACAGAGCGTTGTCTGGTATGAGGGCACCGATCGAGGAAGTTGATGTGCTCAACGAAGAAGAAGAAGAAGCAAAACTAAAGCAAGCAGAGAAATCCCAGCATGACAATAATGTCGAGCAAGTAGAAAATACCGAACACAGCGGAACTGGTGCTATAAAAAAAAGAAACAATTCTTCCACCTCTTGTTTCAAACACAAGAGGAAGGAAGAAAGGGGGCGACGCAACCCAGAAAAAGGTTGCATGCAAGGAGAAAAATGATGACAAAAACAGTAAGTCACAGCCTGAGCTGGACAGTGATGGTCACCCACTGGGAATAAGAAGGTGCAAGACATGTAATGAAATCAGCGGCCACATTTCCAGGACATGTACAAAAAGACATGAACAAGAAAAACGAGGACATGGCGATGCACAACCAAGCAGAAATTCCACTCACAACACTAAGAAATGGACGAAACCGAGACGTTGTAGCATCTGCAAAAAGAGGAAGAGACACAATTCAAGAACCTACCCCAAAAGAACAAGATCAGAAAATGAGGAAGACGAAGAAGATGAAATCAAAGAAGAAGATGGTGACACAATTGAAGAAGAAATGGTTATGAAGAAGATGAAGAAGAGGAGGAAGAAGAAGAGAGTGAAGAGGACGAAGAACATGAAGAAACTAAAGAAGCAGTGGCTTATGAAG